>NW_017534655.1:36139-38952 GCF_001853355.1 Bactrocera latifrons
GTTACGATCGACCACAGCACGTGCGGGATGGGATAGATACCGAGAGTTGAAGAGGAAGCGAGACGCATTTACAGACAGAAAAAGAAAGAGGCCGAAATGCGTGAGTACGAAGAGCTTGATAAGCTAGCCGATAGGGGTAATGCTCGAAAATTMGACGAAAAAATGCGGCGGCTTACAGAAGGTTTCAAGACCGGAGCATACTCTTGTAGAACCCCCAAAGGTGATCTAGTCACCGATGCCTAGAGCATACATAAATTATGGAGGGAACACTTCTCCAGCCTGCTGAATGGCAGCGAACGCACAACCCCAGGAGAAGGCGAACCCGATTCGATTCGAACAGCAATTACCCGCGTAAAGAATAACAAAGCGGCGGGGACCTATGGATTGCCGAACGATCTATAACACGATGACGAAGATCTGACAAGAAGAATACATCAATTTCTTTGTAAAATATGGTCGGACAAAAGCTTGTTCAACGATTGGAATTTAAGTATGCTCTACATACTCCATTAAAAGGGATGCCCCACAATCTGCACCAACTACCGAAGAAATAACTGCTGTGAGAATAACTGTTGCCAATGATTACTACTTCGGACTAAGTAGGCAATTGAGAAGAAAAGTCCTCTCTGAACGAGCACTAGAAAAACTCTATAAGTCACCCATAATTCCCGTCCTGCTATATGGTGCACAGGCATGGACGATGTCAATATCTGATGAGTCGATGTTGCGAGTTTTCGAGAGAATATTTCTGCGAAAGATTTATGGTCTTTGAGCTTTGGCGACGACGAATATCGCCTTCGATGGAACGATTAGCTGTATGAGATATACGATGACATTGACATATTTTAGTGAAATAAAAGAAATGGGCTACGCTGGATAGGAAGCAGAGAGGCTGGGGGAAGCAGAGAACACCTCCATTCCTTTTTAAAGACCAGGTGGAGAAGGACTTATAACTGCGTAAATGGTTTCTACCCCAGTAAAAAAGAAGAAGAAGAAGAAGAAGAAAGAACGATATGCATATTGAAAATTAAAAATAAATTATAAGAGCTTTAAATTTAAGATATCTAGGAGTTACGTATCTAAACAAGAGTTATCTATACATTGTATGTTATTTGGTTTTTTATTTCATTAACTGCTATTATTCTTTTGAAATATAACATAAAATACAGCAGTAAGTTTTGGTCACTAATTTTCGGAACCAGGAATTTAATAGAACTTAGGTATACATTGTTCGTATTATTCTACTTTTACACGGTCTTAGTTTATTACCGTTTTATGGGCATTTTATGCGGGCTGGACCAGTAAACAATGTGTTGTGCATCTGTCTGTCAGTTGGTCAGTGACGTCGGAAGATCATTAAACCATTGACGGAGGGACAAAAGAGGGATTTCGCCCCTTGGTAACTAAGAAACACACGAACGAAGTTTCATCGAGATTATAGAAAGTTATAAATGGACGGACGGATAGAATTAAGAAGAATTAATGTTCACAGACTTAACTAAATAAATAGAAATTCGAACAAAAAAAAATTACCATTTATACAGTGACTCAAACTACATAAGAATATAGTTAAATAMACCATTTTTCTGTTCTCCATTAAAACAATTTTTTAATTTTTTAGATTGAGTATACCAGAAAGATTTTTTTTCAATAATAAATTATAAAATAACCACCCCAAGTAGCTTAAACCAGCGAGAACTTTTATTGTTTACAAGCATTATTTGGTTCYAATTGGTTAAGTGGAAAGTGGAATATCAACCTTGGCCGGGTTCGAGGCATGTGAAAAAATTCTGACTTGCACCCGGACGCAATGCGACTCACACTTAAGCCACGGTTAAGCCACATCCACCATGAATCTCCCTAAATGGTCATATTGGAGAAAACTCAAATAGCTTACTGCACCCCGTGGTACCAGATTTAAGTCTTCTGTAAGATCTTGTACTTACTGGTTGAGCACCCATCAAAATCAATAACAATGTTTCCTCATTAGAAGGGACCACATTCAAAGTCTATAATACTAGTTCAAAATAAGTATTGAAGCACTATTTCTGATAATACTATRCTGGTGTTTCGAGTCAAGCCTAACAACAGACATAATGCATTGGATTTTTGTCGCCTCTTGCAACGGGCAATTTTACCCTCTGGCCGTTGAGGTGGGTAGTCGGAAATCTCTACATTGGAGACAGAAAAGATCTCGAGTGATTGCACAAATTTCTGACATTGCTCATATACATATACATATATATACTCGCGAGCATATTTTCAAATTTTATGGATATATAATATATATAACTCATATACTGTCCGAAATATTGGGCAAAAGGCATTTTGGCATTTAAAAAACTTTAAATGAAATGATTGTATACTTTAAATACGTGAGCATTCTTATTAAACAATCGTTGTTAGTGGTTGGTACATTTGTTTGCGAATTTGAGCAGTAAATGTAATATGGTCTTTTAAGTCTGAAAAACTTACACTGCATATGAATTGATAGCCACATAATGCTATAGATGCCTATTATACTGTGAAARTAAAAAAAGGGAAGAACAGAGCAGCCATTGACTCCAAGAATAAAAAAGAAAACCCATATGTATATGTACAATGATCCTTATATACTATATATACTAACAGACCCTATAACGCGTTGCTGTGGATACATTTTTTTGTTACATTACATAGTTATAAACTCAGGGAACAGTTACTCCTCAATACAATGAAATTATTATGTGCGAACGAAGACGGACACGTTAAAGCTGGTGTAGGAATCCACTGGATTGGAATTTGAAGGGGAAAGAATTTTAATACGATTGAAC
>NW_017534656.1:0-4855 GCF_001853355.1 Bactrocera latifrons
ATTAATACTTGGTGAAAGCCTTTTGCAAGATCTAATGTTGTAAAATACTGAGCTCTTCCAAGTTTGCTGAGTATTGTTTCTATATGGGGTATTGGTAAGTAGGTAACTGGGACTCAGAGAGATTGTACGGATGTTCTGTTGAGAGAATATATGTGATAGCACTAGGCGAAATCAACGACATGAGTGAAGGAACTCGATAAAAAAATATTTGTGTCCTTTGGCGTAGAATGAATGTGAGTGATAGCACTCGGCGAAATCAACGTCAAGAAGTGCGGCCGCAAGCCGATTTTCACCTTCGGTCCTTTTGTTTTATACATTTTGTCATGAGATTTGTATTTCAGGCGCTAGGTAGACAATTTCACGATTTTATGCGAATTTCCGAAATTTCAAGGCTGGAGTTGGGGTTGAAGATGCAAGAAGTACTAAGGCAACTTTTCCCCGAATTGAAAAAGTCCGGAATCGACCCACCCTAGTACATACACAGATGGTGTGTGTTCCACTTGCTCCTGCTAACACACAATGTTTCGATCATAAAGAAGCGAATTTCGAAAATCCAATTTTCTCCRTTGAGTTTATTTCACGGAAACATTGGTATAATTCTTTTAAGTTAGACAGAGCAAACCGTTTTTGGACGTGTACTCGATTTCCATCATTATTTCGAACTGAAACAAAGTCTTTCATACCGGGCATCAAAGCACTATACCGATTCAAGATAACTCTGAATCTGTGCTAGAAATCAAATATCAAAATATTGACAATTTCTGGACACGTCTCCAATCTGCATATGACACAGTCGTAGAATCTGTCGACTCAGATTTATCAGGAAATTTCAAATCCTCGCCTTACGCCAAATATCAAAATGGCCTTGACCAATATGAAGAGAAAAAAGCCATGATCTCTGCTCAATTAAAATTAAGAAAGTCAAATGCAACTACTCCACAACCGAGAGTAGAGTTGCCACAAAGACAAGCCCAAGAGGCAAGTTCAGGCATTCACCTTAAAGTGCCAGTATATGGCACAGATATATTTCATGGTGGTTATGAACAGCGGCCGTCCTTCCGGGACATGTTTACAGCCGTGTACATAAACTATCCTAAATTATCAAGCGCAGAAATTGTATCACCTCAGATACAAAATCAAAGGTCAGGAAGGCGTAATAGTCAAACAGTTCACTCTCAATGACGAAAATTTTAATTTTGCTTGGGAAGCTCTAAAAGCACGTTACGAAAACGAGAGAATACTGGTCGACAAGAAAGTGACGATACTAATGAATTTACCAAAAATTCAGAAAGAAACCAGTGAAAAATTTATAAAGCTTCAATCCACCGTTTCAAATTGTTTGTCAGTTTTATCGTCGCAAAATATTCCCACAGATAATTGGGACCTCATTCTGGTAAATATATGCACAGCTGCATTACCAGAAAAATCGTTACTTTTGTGGGAGCAATCGCTCTCATCGCGAAGAAAGTGCCCAACGTGGCAGCAAATGAGAGAATTTCTTACTACCCAATATGAAATTGCAGAAAGGGTAGATAAAAAAAATATTCAGACCGAAAAACGTTCAAAGCGACCTCAATAGAAGCTTCAATAGAACCCAAGCAAGTAGCCACAATAATTTAAATAGAAGCTTTTTTAAAAATCAATCGTTCACTTCCGAACAGTATAAACAAACGTCATGCGAACTTTGTAAAATCGTGCGAAAAACTCAAAATATGAATATTAGCGATCGAAACAATTTCGTAAGAACAAAAAAACTATGTACCATCTGTTTGTCACATGAGCATACGCTAAACGATTGCGAAAGTAAATTTAATTGCGTTTACTGCCATAAAAGACATCATTCAATGTTACATATAACAAATTTTTCCAGCTCACCCCCAAACAGCGCAAACATAAAAAGAGCAACAGCTTTAGTTGTAACAACAAATTCTGAAAACTGCCAAGAAGCACCATGCTGCTCAAAGGCGTTGAAAACCCAAACGCTACATAGCGAAAATCACAGTAGGGTACTATTACCCACAGCAATGTTCTCCATCGAAAACCGAGGAGAACTGTTTAAACTCAGAGCCCTAATAGACCAAGGATCACAACGATCATTTATAGCGTCTAGGGCACAAAACAGGCTACAGTTGCAAACAGAAATGGCCAATTTTGAAATGACGGGATTGAGCGGAAGAGTTGTTCAAAACTCAAATAAAATCTGCCCCATTACCCTCTTTTCCCCCAAAGCGGATAAGCGAATACGAGCAAAAGCTATTATCTTACCGCAATTAACCAATACGCTACCAAGTTATCACATAAATAGCACGCATTGGCAAACGGTTTCACACCTAAAGTTAGCAGACCCAAACTCCAACACCCCCGCTCAAATAGATCTTCTATTAGGCAGCGATCTCATACCACAGATAATACTCGAAGGTATTGAGAAAATCACAAATACACTTCTAGCGCAAAATACCATTTTCGGATGGGACCTAATTGGACTAGTTGCGGAACCAGTTACAATATTGATAACTCAAGTTGAGGAAGTCTCAAACGAGTACCTTAATTCACAATTGAGAAAATTTTTTGGAATTAGGAGAACTCCACCCCCACTATTTCAGTCACAACGACTGAAGATCAGTATTGTGAGGACTTTTACAAACCCACAACTACTAGATCGGTAAATGGTCGATACGTCGTACGACTACCACTTAAACAAAAATTTCCTAACACACTCGCAAGTCACTCTCGCACCTCTGCAATACAGCAGGTTTTAAGTATGGAAAGAAACCTACTTAAAAAGGGTGAACTCAAATCTGAATATGATGGTGTGTTAGAAGAACATCTCCATTTAAATCATATGGARGAAGTAAACCCAGGGGAGAAAATCGTCAACGGCAAATACTACTCCTTCTATCTGCATCACGCAGTAGTAAAGCCAGACAAAAAAACAATAAAAGTAAGAGTTGTTTTTAATGCCTCGAAAACCACCAGTTCAGGGAATTCCCTAAATAATATCTTACTTACGGGACCCACACTCCAACCAGATTTAATGCTGCTGACATTAAATTGGCGCATCTTCAAATACGTATTCAATGGGGACGTTGAAAAAATGTATCGGCAAATAGTCGTACATAAAGACGACCAAGATTTTCAACGGATTATGTTTCGAAGATCCCCCACCAGTCCTTTGCGCGACTTCAAATTAAAAACAGTTACATTTGGCGTTAACTGTGCACCATATCTAGCCATTCGAACACTTCACCAATTGGCTGACAACAAAAAGTCAAAATTTCCTCTGGCAACTGAAGTGTTGAAAACTCAAACGTATGTAGACGATATTCTGTTTGGAAGTCACACCCTTCCAAAAGCATACGAAGCCTTATCACAGGTAATAAAAGCCCCCAATTCCGGAGGGTTTCCAGTAAAAAATATTACGGCAAATCACCCAAATATACTCAAAAATATTCCAAACGAAAATTTGTTGGACACGAATTTCCTTATATTCGAAAAGGAAAGTACAACAAAAACGCTAGGCATCCAGTGGAATGCGATATCGGACCAGTTCTCATAYACGACTGAATCCATATCCCCATTATCAGCCATAACGAAAAGGCAGATTTTATCCTCGGTGGTCAGATTCAAATTCCGCGATGGGTAAACTACTCCCCCGAGCACAAAGTCGAATTACATGGCTTCTGTGACGCCTCAGAAAAGGCATACCGCGCTACTATCTATGTGCGCACGCAAAGTCATATCACGACCACAAGCCACTTATTGTGTGACTTACTTCTAAACCCATTTCTGGACACGAAAGGTCTGCTTCGTGCCAATGCCACCCCATAATAATTCTCGAAAAGTCACCATTTGCCACATTATTCCTCAACTACATCCATATCTTAATGCTACACGCCGAACATCGCCTCATGCAACATATGGTACGTCATGAGTATTATATCCCCGGTCTTAAGCCGCAATTCAAGAAGTGCATCTTCACGTGCAAGATTTGCACTATGCACAAACAGAAGATGCGAACGCAGATTATGGCAGCACTTCCACCGGAACGCTGCAATTTCGCTCTGCCTTTCACAAAAACAGGTGTTGATTTTGCCCTTTCCAAGTAAAGACGTCCATGTTAAGGTCTCCCACTCTCATGAAAGGCTTGTCTTTGTATGTTTCACGACAAAGGCAGTACACCTTGAGCTATGTAGTAATCTGACGACGGAGACTTTTCTCGCGGCATTTGCTCCCTTCGTCGCTCGACGTGGCTACCCATCAAAGATYATGAGCGATAATGGCAAAACTTTYATTGGAGCTCAACGAGCCACAGAAAAGCAATTTGTGGATTTCTTAAAACAAGTGTCACCCGACATCGTACAAAAGTACGCCGCTCAAGGTATCAATTGACAATTTATACCCCCAAGCGCACCTCATATCAGCGGTTTATGGGAATCAGCTGTAAAATGCTTCAAAGCCCATTTCAAACGGCTAGCTGGAAATTATAAATTCAATTACGAAGAGTTCACGACGTTATTAAATCGAATTGAAGCCGTTCTCAATTCACGGCCACTCACAGTACTCTCGCAAGACCCCTCAGATTTCACTGCCTTAACTCCAGGGCATTTTCTAAAAGGAGCTCCCATCCTGGAAATTCCTGAGCCAGGCGTGGAGTCGCTATCTCTATTAAATCGATGGGAACGAATTGAAATTCTCCATCATGATTTCAGCCGGTGGAAGACTCCTGAAGAAGCGCCGAAACTTGGCGTGATGATTGTCTACCCCCTACCGAGTGGGGGCTTGGCCGCATAGAAAAGCTACATTATGGCTCCGACGGTCACATACGAGTCGTGGATCTCCGTACGCAAAACGGAAC
>NW_017534656.1:9550-12263 GCF_001853355.1 Bactrocera latifrons
GTCGTGAGCTGCTTGAGTCATATGTAAAAGAATCGTTTCTGGCCACTCCCAAGTGAATGGCGATCAGAAAACTTTCTTCACTTGCGTGAACTTCTACACATGACTCYATCCTCCAACGAGAAATACGGCAATAACAAATCGCTAAAACAAAATGAACTGTCGAAAAATAACAAAGAAAACTAACAAAAACGGTCGTTCAATACGACGACCCATTCATGTTACACATCGTGGCATCGTTGTAGATACGCCAGTTACAATCACGTCAACCGCTCGGGCAGCTACCGCGATTCCAACCCGCAGCTCATGGCGCACCCCAGCGAGGCGGAATCTCGTCGCGGCGTCGACAGCTTGACCGATTTGTCGCTATATATTTGAATAGCTGTTATAGAAAGGTTTGCTTGTTAAAAATTCTTTCAAATTTGATGGATTAGTTTTTGGTTGGTGTCCTACGAAGATAGAAGATCGAAAGCAGCATTTTCGGCATATTTTACTTTTGCTGTACAAAAATTTAGAAGAAGCAAAGCAAAAATTATGTGATGCCAACGAAGAAAACGAATTGACTGAACGCAAGTGCCAAATTGGGTTGCAAAATTTATTTCTAGAAATTTCTTGAAGCTCATGCGTATAAAATAAAGACATTGGTCGAGACAAATCGTCGAATAGTTCATAAGATTGTTGATTAACTTCGCATATACGTTACTCATATCCTCAAAATTTGGATATGAATATTCATCGCATTAACGACTAAAATTTTGATATCATACTTCAAAGAAGTGATCAATTTTTAACACCATTTCCAAGCCGAATACTCACCAAAAAAAAAAGATTATGTTGGCTGTTTGATGACATTTCAAAAGTATCCTTCATTTTGAGCTTCTGCCCGACAATTCCACGATCAATTCTGAAGTATATTGTGATCAGCTGAACAAATTTAGAGTTGCATTTAAACAGAAGAAACCAGAATTGGAGCCTTTAATTAAAAACACAATTTATATGTTCATTTCCAATCTTCATATATATTTACCCAACTCTCTCTTTATTTGCTTATGTAAATTGGTTTTGAATTAGCAACAAATTTGACCCCAAGAATAATTCGAGCGATGAAGGAAACACTTTTCAAATTACAAATAAATATCGGCAAACAAACCCACAGCGTCAATAACACTGGGTCACAAATTTGAATTTGTTTTTTGTTCCACGGATGCCACTGTCCAATTTGTATGTGAAATGGCTCGCTGATTTCGAAAATGAAGTAAATTTTTTTTTTATGGATACGTTTTTGAGATATTTGCAATTTACCGTTATTCGACCAAAAAATAAAAGTGTCTTCATTTAATCATGTATATCTCACTGACCAGTTGAGCAATCTTACTGCAAATTATAGAAAATAAAAGTGAATGAAATTTCCTAAAAATATTGTCTACTCCATTTTTCCATAGGCCTTATAATTTCTGAGAAATTGATTAATCACTTCGTGTTTTTAAATTTTTTATGAAAAAATTAAAAAAAGAAACTCTGGCAAGGAAAAAATTTTAAAACAAAAGATATTTTTTAATTTTTTTTTTTATTTTATACGAAGTCCTGTTTCTTTATAAAAAACTAAGCTGCCAGCGAACAAAAAAACATGGATAAATAGGAAAGTTGTACACGATCAAATAAATATAAATCTCGCAAWGTCAATGTATACGTATATACGTATGTAGTGTGTAAAGTAGGGGTGGGATTGTTTTCGAATATCATTAGAATAAACTAATAACGCTATTCGTTTAAAAAAATCAAATAATACTTTTAGAACAGTAATAATCAAATACTGTTGTAGTAGGTAGTTTGCATCGAAAGCAAGAGGTGTCAGGTTCGAAACCCCTGTAGTCATGTTAATTTGCTTAACATGTGTGTAGGTATATAGGCAGATTTTCGAATGGTAATTAGTTGCGGAAAATTATTAATGCAAATAAATTTAATTCAAACATGCATACCTACATGCACACACAGACACATATCTTGGTAAATTCATTAATTHTTTTAAGGCCAACATCAACAGCAGGTAGTATATTCTTTTCCCGGCTAGTTAATATGAAGGAAGTTTTTTGTTATAWAAGGATAAATGCTCCTTGAAAGTTCATAATATCTGTAAGGCTCGCCGGTTCCAGTTTATAATTACAATATAAGAAACCGGGAGCTATTTTTAAAAATAATAAATAAAAATAATAAATGAGTAAACGTACGCGAGAATTTGAGTGTACCAACGATCCGGATATGTTCTGTTACATATGCGTTGAATATACTCTTGTACGGCATCGGTGGCAGTTTAGAGATTCGATCCAATCTATATATTCAAAATATTTTGGTATTGAGCCTAAAAATATTGATAAACCATGGACTCCGAATATTTTGTATTCCTTGTGTCGAATAATATTGGTTAAATGGGAATCAGGATCAACAAAGTACATATTAAAATTATGAAACTATGCTTCTTTTTATTTAATAGTAAGTTTTTTCTTTTTCAGGCGATACATAAAATTTAATGTACCAATGATATAGAACCTACATGCCACTCAGAAGATTGTTTTATTTGTATGACAAAAGTACTTGGCTTTGGAAAATCAGGACAAGTGATTCATGCTAACGTACTTACCGTTTCATTGCCAGTTCCACATTCAGCTGAAGTTGCGTATCCAGTTTCGTTGTCAACAGCAGTATCTGAAAGATCATC
>NW_017534656.1:13968-26964 GCF_001853355.1 Bactrocera latifrons
ATTATAAGGAATATGGAAAAATGGAGTAGACAATATTTTTAGGAAATTTCATTCACTTTTATTTTCTATAATTTGCAGTAAGATTGCTCAACTGGTCAGTGAGATATACATGATTAAATGAAGACACCTTTATTTTTTGGTCGAATAACGGTAAATTGCAAATATCTCAAAAACGTATCCATAAAAAAAAATTTATTAGATTTTTGAAATCAGCGAGCGATTCCACATACAAATTGGATAGTGGCGTTCATGCAACATTTTTGCTGTAAACCAGTGTAATCAGTTAATAAATTTGCAAAAAAAGAAAAGCAAAGCAATCCCGCCGCAGATCCTGATACAAATGAGGCGAGCAAGCAATCGGCCATGTGGTACAAAATATCCGGTTTCTCAGCGAGAAGCTAATCAATGCAATTTCGGAAATTCGATATGCTCATCAACGCACAAAATAGCGTATGAATCTAATTTAAAGGCGTCGTGAGAGCTCTCTACGAGGATATGAGCATGTAAACGCATTTACAAGAATATCTAAGTGTATATATGTGTTCTTGTAAATGTATTTATGTATATGCATTCGCATCTGTGTGGCAGAGTGACTGCCGGGCGCACACAAATCGGGCGCAAGTTTAGGCAATCTACACTTAGAAATATAGTATATATAGGCACACATACCTACATATGTACATATGTATTCTCATTTGCATAGATATTACGTCTGAAACGATCTACGGGTCTGAGCAGCGTTGTGGCAACGCTGCAACAACTGCAGCGCCTTTTAGGCTAAACAGCCGTTTAGGCGAGCGGGGATGGCTAAATGAGCACCTGACCCCTCTCTTAATATAATACTCCTACACCCCACACATACACACCATACTCAATACGACGACACCATATATATCATCCACATCATACTCGCCATATTCATCACCCACACCTCACACTCAACACACCTGCATCATATACACCACACACACGAGGACACGGGACAAGATGGACAAAAGGGACTGACGGACGGCGCCGACGCTGACGCTTTTTCTCGATCGATCCGTGCGCGTACAGGCAACCGACCAATACTTCACCCTTTCATCAATTTTTTTCGAACCATATCGACGCCAACCACATTAAAGGTGAGTGTCGTGAAATTACTCGTTTAACAAATTTTACAAAGACCTAAATCGAAGTTTCATTAAACCCCAAGGTAGTAACAACAACAATTTAAACAGAAGCTTTTTTAAACACCATTCGTTCACATCCGAGCAATATAAACAAACGTCATGCGAACTGTGTAAAGGAGGGCACAAACTAAAATCTTGTGAAAAGTTTAAAAAGCTTAATATCAATGAAAGGAACAACTTTTTCAGATCAAAAAGACTCTGTACAAGCTGCTTATCCCACTCACACACTCTTAATAATTGCGAAAGCACTTCATTAACTTACCCAACACACCCCAAAGTAGCGATTTCTCAAAAAGAGCCACGGGTTTAGTTAGAACCGCAACTYCCGAAACACAAAATCCTGAATTTTGACAAAAGATACCATGCTGCTCTAAGGCATTAAAAACTCAAACGCTGCACAGCGAGATTCAAAGTAGGGTACTACTACCCACAGCAGTCGTCTCCATGGAACATCGAGGAGAAATGTTTAAACTCAGAGCCACAATAGACCAAGGATCAGAACGATCATTTATAGCATCTAGGGCAAAAAACAGGCTACAGTTGCCAACAAAGCTGGCCAATTTTGAATGGGCGGAAGAGTAGTACAAAACTCCAATAAAATCTGCCCCATTACCCTCTTTTCCCCCAAAGCGGATAAGCGCATACAAGCARAAGCTATTGTCTTACCGCAATTAATCAATATGCTACCAAGCCATCACATAAATAGCAAGCATTGGCAAAAGGTTTCACACCTAAAGCTAGCAGACCCAAACTGCAACACCCCCGCTGAAATAGATCTTCTATTAGGCAGCGATCTCATACCACAGATAATACTCAAAAATCACAAATACACTTCTAGCGCAAAATACCATTTTCATTTTCCAGTTACAACATAGACGACTCAAGTTGAAGAAGTCTCAAACGAGTACCTCAATTCACAATTGAGAAAATTTTTGGAATTAGAAGAACTCCCCCCCCCCCCCATATCAGTCACAACCCCTGAAGATCAGTATTGTGAGGACTTTTACGAAGCCACAACTACTAGATCGGTAAATGGTCGTTACGTCGTACGACTACCAGTTAAACACAATTTCCTAACACACTCGCTCTAGGTCAGTCACTACAAGCACACAAAGCGGAGCCGCAATTATAAGCCACCTACTAGTGTCAAAAGCAAAAGTTTTGCCTCTAAAAACGCTAAGTCTCCCACTACTTGAACTCTGTGACGCTCTGCTACTATCAAAACTAACTTCCATGGTGCAGACCGACTTAAACATGGCGTAATACAAATTATATCTATGGTCCGATTCCGAAATAGTTCTAGCATGGGTAGAAAAACCACCACACTCGTGGAAAACCTATGTTTCTAATCGAACGTCGCAAATACTTGACCTAATAGGATCCGCCACTTGGCGACACGTAGCCAGTGCTGACAATCCTGCTGATCTAGCTACTTCAGCCGCGACATGTCTTTACTAAAAGAATCGAAGCCGATTGACAAAAATAGTTCACTCTTAGTTCTAAACCCATTTCTAGACACGAAAGGTCTGCTTGTTAACCTTGTTAACTCAAGGCTAACGTGCAATGAACGTCACCCCATAATCATACCTGAGAAGTCTGCATTTGCCATATTATTCCTGAATTACATCCACATATTAATACTACACGCAGAACATCACCTCAAACAATATATGGTACGCCAAGAGTATTACATCCCTCGYCTGAAGCCCCTAAAGAAAAATTTCAAAGAATGAAATTGGGAGAATCGGATAGAATCAACTTGTTGGAGGAAACATTCAAACCCATCTCAAAACCATTAAATGAATTGGTTGGTAATTTGCAAACCTCTAATAATATGGTAATGATGATGATGTTAATATTGTAACTTATCAACCGGAGAGAGTAAAAGGAAGCAAAGACATGGAAATTGATGCATTGAATGATGTGAATGTTAATGATCTTGATAGTAAAGAAAACATTTTTTCGAATGCCTCAGATTTACAATATTCTACAGATAGTTCTCGGAAATAGAATGTTAAGAATGTGAAAAGAAGAAGCGAAAAACTATTGATATCGCTAATGAGCAATGTTTTGTTAAAAAAGCAGAACCAGATAATTTTAATAGTGTTAGACGAAAAATAAATTTTATGAATGATTGTGAAAGACCAACATCGTATATTCACCCTAAACCTCATGATGACGAATTACTAAAGAGAGCTGTACAAAGCAATGTAATGAAAACTAAAAAGCGAAAATCTATTGATATCATTAACAAACAAAATTTTGATAAAAACCAAAAGTTAAATAATGTGGTTGGTGTTAGAGAAAAAATAAATTATATGAATAGTGCTTACCGAACACAACCATATATTCCTAGAAAATCAGGCGATGAAGAATGATTAAACAAAGCTGTAGAAACACAAAATCAAAGTGAATTATATAATGATAATAATACTCCTCCAACTTCTGTTATCAAGATATTTTAAGAAGAATTGAAGAAGGTCCTGTTCTGWGAGAAAGACACAAGCATATACAACTTAAGAGTAAAAATCAATTAAATGAACAGTTTATAGTCTAGTTTAAACCTAATCAATCCAATTCATTATTACAAAATGTAAGATTAATTAAAAGTTTAAAAGCGTTTGATACATTGTATGGGCTGAAAGATTCAAATGGACGATGGCGATTTGGTCAAACCAATAAAACTTATTTCCAAAGGTGTTATACAGATTGGTAAGGATAAAGGGAAAATGACACAAGGTCTGCTTGAGTTAATTTTTCATAAAAAACCACAACATTATAAGAAGCGTGATTTGATGACTTATCGACAGATTTTATTACATACAAGTGCTCACAGACGTAATTATAAGCCAGATAGTCAAATTAAGGGAACAAAATCATTTAAATATCTATACATTATCGGAAAACCACACTCTTTCATGAGGGATAGAGGTTTATTGAAGTCAATCGACTGTCGTAAAAATATTTATCAATATTGGGATAACCCGAATGAGTTGGTGGATAGATGGAGATTGCTTATATCTTCAACAAGTGCCGGTCACAATAACCATCAAAACAAAATTATATCAATTATTGAAGAGTTACGAGAAGCAAATATTATTATATAATGTGAGTATGAATAAATTTGGACACTCCTCTTTAGACTTTAGAAGGTCAAGTGGAAAATCAATACTAGATCGAAATAAAAATATTAATATAAACAAGAAAAGTATAATTAACCTAGCTGCTCCCATAGGAGACGATGATGCCATTTCGAAAGTTTACTTTTTAGACATGCTGAATAAGATGAAAACCAAATTAGAACATCAAATTAGTGAAATTAATATCATCATGAATAATAGTATTAAAAATGATGTAGCCATAATTGAGAGTATAATAGACCAACGAATAAAGAGTTCATATGGAGAAAAATTACATAATATAAACAAATATTTATCAACTATTGAGTATTAATTGATGCGTTTCGTTGTATTGAAACAACGTCCTACTGAAAAAGACGTTGAAAGTTCCCTACTATAAAAGGATTAACAAAATGAATAACAAAAGAGCTATTGTAGAAGAGTTATACGTATATAAACAAGCTAGAAAAAAGACGGTATGTTATTATAAAAGTAATCGATGGTTTATGGCAACCTGACTTGGTGGTAATGATTCAGTATTCGAGTAGTAATAATCGAAGCAGTTAAAGATAAAACTAAAGAAAATGTTACAAATGCAATTTAAGATTTTAAACTCAATTAACCGAATACCGAAAAACCTGCAAACAGCTTAGTTTTCGAGGAACCTATAAATGGATTAACATCTATAAAAATTTAGTCAATGATTACATTAATAATATTCATATTACTATCAGAATGACTCCAAAAGAGGTAAATTCCTCGAATGAACAACATTATAGACCAAAATTTAAAATAAATAATGAGGTTAGAATAAGTAAATATAAACATGTATTTGAAAAAGGATATTCACCAAATTGGACAACGGAAAAACGCAAACCCTACAACGTATATACTTGAAAATTATCAATGGAGGAAAACTAAACATACAAAACTAATGTATATTTCGTTAAAAAGTTTTGAAACGTCGAAACAATAGAGTTTATGTTAAAAGGTTAGGATTCTCTTCTGACCATAGTAAATAAATATCTATTATAAATATAACAGTATTTTACAAAATTATTTCAGCTGAGTGTTTAATGATAACCTATCATCATCATCATCATGTCGATTACATTAACAGTAAATGGTAATTAATCTTTATTGGTTGCAAATTATTTTCCTCCCATAGAATTGGTACAATATTATGTTTGCGGAATAATTAGTTTCGACTCGTATAATACAATTCCAAATGAGGACAAGGAAAACAATTTGTTTCACATTGGAAAGACGGTTGTTGAGATATCCATTGGAACATATGAATTGGATGATATAGCTGAGACAATAACCAATAAATATGAACCTTTTAATAAAGGGTTTATTGATATAAAGTCTAATCTGAATACATTTCGAACTGAAATCATGAGTAGTAGTGAATTTTAATAAAGAATGCTCAATTGGCCCATTACTAGGATTCAGTAAAAGAGTATTGGAGCCAAAAATTCTTCATTACCCTAATAATTCAGTGGATATAACAAGAGTAAACACAATATCTGTTGAATGTAATATCATCAATGGTTCATATATAAATGAAGCAACTGCACATACTATACATCAGTTTTAACTTAGAGTTAGCCCAGGATATAACCGATTAATACACGTCAAATAAGCACTCTAGTTCTTAAAATTGTTGATCAAACGGGAAAACTTTTTCATTTCCGTGGATAAGATATATAAATAATACTACATTTAAAACCTATATAAAGAAAAAAAAGAGAAGAACACTACATACAGATTTTGTAAATAGTTTTCAATCATCCTCAAAGGTATTGCCTTCAAAAACGAAAAATTTACGCCCCAAAGAGGTAAATTCTCTTGTTCACCATAAAATTAATTTAACCCCATCGAATAAGGAATTCCTAGTAAAAAAATTAGTGATATAGTAAACGTTTTGTACAAAACCATTTTTCATAATAGTATAATAAAAAAGGATTATCATAGCCATATATGTACCATATTTACATTCGTTTCTAAACAATGATGAAATTCGGATACCCATTCCAAATCAGGATCTCTATGTGCTACCAAGTGAGAGTATTTTATACACTGAGGGGTTCTTATCAAAAAGTGATTCAACAATTTCACAAATGTGCAGCTGCTAAATAATTGTACGGCTTATTTATTTGAGAAGATACGATATGAAATAAATGGAATAGAAATCGATTGGACTAGAAATTAAAAATTATGTATAACTTAACGTTTTTGAAAGTACAATTTTAAAAAATGCAAGGTGGTGAGCTTTTAATTTAATATTAACCTCACGACTGGACATTTAAATTTTTGTAGTAGCTATTTTGTTAAACATGAAGCATTTACGCGGACACATAAACAGGAGGACGTTGAATGGGACCAATCCGACCTGGATTCCGGTATTGGAAAACGAGGATGAGCGTATGGAACTGCTCAAGGAAATTAAAGAGATGATATTATCTCGTTTACGAATAGAACTCGATGGTGACATCGAGATGTTTGAAAAAATAGATGTACAAGAAAAATCCATGGTAAACATATCAGTTTCCCTATCTCTTTATCAATTGGAGACACTTGGATCTTCTATGGAGGCTTAGTGATGCTCAATTAACATTTAGTAATGGAACTTTCAATTTTATTATGCCTGCATAATTGAAAAAAAAATAAAAATTAAATATAAAAATTTAAAAAGGTTTTTTTTTATTTAAAGGTTTCTTATAAAAAGTAAGTTATTACAGGTTTAATTTATTTACAGCTGATATATCTATAAATTTTGGTGTAAATGTTCATAATTTTATAGACTTCCTCATTTAGACGCTCGAGGTATGACCAATTACAGGTGTCTGGACCAACTGTGCAATTAGGATTCGAGCATTTAACTCGTATTTCACAATTATCGTAAACTAAATAAAAACTAAAAAAAACCTCTGGATTTTCAAGTATACCTCCAATTCCCTTTTCCTTTTCACTAAATCTTTTTTGAAAGCGTCAATGGTCTCGAGAATTTTGTATGCACTTTTTTTACATTACGTGACTCAGTCGTTTGTTTGGGATAAGTTAGTCTAAAAGATTCCCAAGGGCTCTGTTTTGTTGTTGTTCTTAATAATGGTTGGTTCGGCTCAGGAAAACTTTGATCTGTCAGTCCCCTCACACACTGAACCCCTCGCTCCCATAACAAACAAAACTTTTTTATTTTAAAAAGTTTGGTTTTATTTTTAACATATTTACATAAAATTTATTATAATTTATATAATTAAAAATATATTTAATTTAAAAAAATAATTAATATGTGAAAAAAGATTGAAACAAAATAGGGGTTATTAATACCTCATCATAAAAAATAATTACATTGAATTTGTAAAATCTAAAAGAAAAAGAAGGATTATTTGTATAAAATGACAATAATATCTGTAAGAAAATATTAGAATTATCTGAAAAAAAATATATTAAATACAAATAGAATTTACTCTGAAAACAAAGATCAATTAAATAAAAATAGTGATAAAATCTGAAAAGAAAGAATAATTAAATAAAAATTATAATAATATCTGAAATAAAAGATTAGTATTATGTGAAAAACAACAAAATATATTAAATACAAATAAAATTGCTCCGAAAAACAGATTATTTATATAAAAATCATAATAATATCTGAAATAAAATGATAATATTATCTGATTATTTAAAATATAAAACAAACCTTTGCTTTCACATATTATATTGGATTGTGCAGGCCGCCTTAAACTCATAAAATACATACATACATATGTATGTATGTATTTATTTGTGCTTATGATATTGGACTGCGCAGCCCAATTTCAAAGTACACACACTTATTTTCAGTACTTAACAATTTATATTTGCTTCTTCTGATGATATTGATGCTGCTGCTATTTACAATTCAGTTCTGATTTCTAATGCTATAAAAACAAACCCATAAAAGTCATTCACTTACCTTCTTGTTGTGCGAGCCGCCTGAAAACTGATCCGATATCGCGTTCCATTGGATGCCTAGTGTTTTTGTTGTACTTTTTTTTCCAATATAAGGAAATGAGTGTCCAACAAATTGTCGTTTTTTGTATATTTTATCAGATATTTGGGTGATTAGCCGCGATCATTTTTAAGGAAAATGCTGCGGTGTTGAGGGCATTTGTTACCTGTGATAAGGACTCTACATACGTTTATGTTTTTAACACATGTGTTGCCAGAGGAAATTCTGACTTGGTGTCTTCTACCAGTTATTGGAGTATACGAATAAACCACTTTAGCATAATAAAAGCTTTGGCTTTTTTTCAATATTTCTTTATTTATTGGATCTGCTTGGTAAAGCCTCTCAATAAGTATTCAAATCTTAATTTTATTTGAAACTAAAGAACCTCAATAATGTGATTGAGCTTTTTTGGTAGAACGTTGCTACCAGCCTACTAGATCACTTCTTTTTAAACGTAGTTGATTGCAGGAATTTACCAAGGCATTAGCCAATGGGTTTGGGTGTTCGCGAAGTTTAGAAATATATCTTATTCTGCTGCCCGCTATCTCTTTCTTTACCATAGGAATATCAAGATCTTTTTGAATGTTTTCATTACGCATGTACCATGGTGCACACGTGATTATTCCAAGCATTTTAGATTGGAACTTATGAATTATATCAATGTTGGTTGCACAAATCGTACACCACAGTTAAATGCCCTACATCCAAATCGGTTTGATGATTGCGTTGTATAGCAGGACTTAGTTGTTTAGTATAAGTTAGAATTTTTGTTTAAAAGCCTATTTAAATTTGGTGATCTTAACTTCATGCAAATTATTCAATCACTAATGTTTTAGCCACGTGAGCCTTCGATATAATGTGCTTCAATCGCTTCGGGTACAAGGACATTGTTTATTTTAACTGTCCGACACGTTTCTTGTTCTAGCGAGAATGTAACATGCTTGCATTTTATTTCATTAATATTTATACGCCAGTTGGCTAGCCATTCTTCGAAAAAAGTTAAGTGATGCTTTAATACTCTTGTTGCTCTGATGGGGCATTTGTTACGGCTTACTAGAGCTGTGTCATCCACGAATGTGGATGTTAATACAATAATAGCTGTTGGAATCTCTGCCATATATGGTATATTACAGTGTTTTTCCGGAAAATAATAGGACCGATTTTCTCCCGACTGGATTTGGTAGAGGGCGCTCCTTGCAAACGAACGAGTCAGTTGTCACCGAGCACTTGGAGAATTAGGGCAAACATTTTCGCGCAACCTGTTTCTGTGAGAGATGCAAACCGAAAATGCAACGTTGGTTAGAGATGTAACACACGATTAAATTTTGTGTGAAAATCGGTAAATCTGAACCAGAAACGTTTGACGTGATCAAACAGCCTACACAGATGAAGCTTTCACAAGAAGTGGTGTGTTTCGGTGGCACCAAGCCATTTTGGAGGGCCGGGTGAGGTCACTGATAAAAACCGTGCTGGACACCTATGAATTCGACAAACACCGACAATGTGAGTCACATTTGGGCACACCCCAAAGCTTTAAAGGCGAAGATGGTTCCAAAAGTGCTCACTGATGACCAGGAATAGCGGCGAGTAAAAGTGTGCCGAGAAAATTTCAATATATATGAAGGTGATCCCCAATTTTTAATAACGTAATCACAGGTGACGAGTCATGGAACATGTACCGCGGCTCTCAGGCTATCCCGGAGAATGCCTTCTCTGACGCTTAATACGCTTGGAAAGAAGGAGCCTATTTTGAAAGATTTTAAAGAATTGTAACGATTGATTCAATAATTTTTTTGTTAACTCGACTCAGTCCTACTACTTTCCGGACAAACCCTGTCAGTGCAGAGTTGGGCCTAGGACACTAGCCTGAGGTACAGCAGCCCTTATTGCTCGTTCTTCTTATATTATATAAGCTTGCTACTTTAACTGTAAATTTCCTGTTTCTTAAATATGACTCCAAAGTTTTGGCAATTTTTTTTCAACTATTTTAGAAATACAGGGTAAGAGACTTATTGGTTAAGTCTTTTGCAGATTATCTGCGACTTTTTACACGAAATTGGATATTATTCGAAACTAAGAATTGCATTCAAGAACAGAGAGGGCACCGTTGTAGCAATATTCGGTAACTTAATTAGCATTTTTGAGTAATATTATCGTGTCCTGATGCTTTTTTCGGATTTAACTCTTTTATGATTCTAGTAACTTCAGACGTAGAAGATCTAATTGACATAAGCGACTCGTTAGCGGTATTGGGAAAAGTTGTCAACTTAAAGTGGATCTTTGGGAAGTTAGGTTTAAATAACTTTTCTAGGTGATTTGCAAAGCAATTTGCTTTTTCCTCGTCACTACGTGCTCAATTACCATTCAACTGTCTTAGAGGCATGTACTTTATATGTTATGTTCATTCCTGGTGGCTTAAAAGACTTTTGATCTTTTCAAAGAGAGTTTTAATTGATAGAATTTGGACACAGTTCCTTTATATAATTTGCAGTGTTATGTTCTTCCTATGTCATTAAAATTTTAAGTCGATAGAAGTAATATTCTTAGACTTATCGTCTTGTCTTATTAGTCTCCTGGCCTTTAACGCTCTTACTTTAACAGCTGAGGGCGGTAGGCATAGAAGTGCAGCTGCAGACGCGTTTTTCTCAAAAATTTTTTTCCAAAGTCCGTGTTCACTGTCATTTCAAAACTACTTTATCGATTCATTTCAAACTTTGAACACATTTTTAACATATAAAATACCGCCCCCTAACGTTTATTAAATATATATTTTTTTCCATTAAGGGTGTTTTCTACCCACAAAGTGAGGGAATTTTTTGTGGAAAATAACAGTTTACACTTTAGATGACCGCCAAAAACTTTTTTATGCAAAAAAAAAATTATCAGAGAACGTTGGGGGAAGATTTGACTATAGTTTAACTAATTTTTCTTTACTTTTTATTTTCAGATAATTTCCAGACGAATTATGGTGAACACCGCAAGATGTTTTTTCTCAAGAAGTACTGGGAGAAGCACTGTTACCGGCTTATGATTCAATATTTCTATGGAAAAATTATCTTACATTGTCAAAAGTGTGCTCTATAATGTACAAAAGTCCAAGTAAAATTACTCAATCCAGATTTGAGAAACAGATTCAAATAAAAAGTCTTTTTTTACCTTGAAAATTTTTTTGGCTCTAATATAATGTATCGGGTGTCATATCTAAATTTTTGACTACAGCTAAATCTAGAATTCATATTAGTGCAGTAAAGCTGTCGCCCTTTCAGATTAATAAGGCGTGAGCCCCAGTACATGTGTTTTGCGTTGTAATCTCCACCTGTAGACATAAACTGTGTAAAGTTTCAAGTCGTAGTTTCAATACCTCCATTTAGAGCAGCTTTTGTAGAGTGTTGCCTTTCACTACATTTACATAGCTTCCTTGCGTAGCATTATTCTTAACGTGTTCGAATGCCCTGTGACAACTTCGATTTCAAAGTTTTATCTACAAGACAACCCCTATGGTAAAAAGTGTGATTTCCTCGACAGCTTTTTTTTTATTCGTCTTTCCTAAGGGTGGGATGTATAACACAACATATCACACAAACACAGAGTAGAGTGCATGTTCTTGGCAGTTAGTAGTAATATCTTTTGCATCGTCGTTAGGCTCTTTACTCAGTAAGGCAAATCTTCTGGCTTTTTACCAGAAATATTTTGGTATTAACCGCTGATTTAATAGGACTCGGTTTTCTTTTCACCAGTCTGAACCGATGGCCCTTTTTTGCTTGGTACATTCTCACCTTGCATTTTGTTTTCCTCGCTGTCCGGGTGCTTTATGGTATCTGCATAGTGGCTGCTGTCAGTGTCCGATATTTGTTTACTGCTGCTTTTGCTGACTGCGCTTGCTTAGTTTCCCTTTCAGCTGATGATTGCTGCGATGGATCATCAGCGCCGGTACATTTGTTTTTGCCAGGAGTTGGTTTTGTTGGCTCGACAAAGCTGAAGTAGGTATTTAACGGATGCCTACGGTTGGTTTTGATGGTAAGGTTGCGAAACAATCATTATTGTTTTTTATTTTTCTTTTTATCTATTTGTTTTGTGCATGATTTGATAATGTTTATTATTAAGAGTTTGTGTGCTTTGGTTTTTTTTTTTCTTGATAGCTTGCTTTTAATTTATGATTAGTGTTTGATTACTTTTTGCAAAAATTAGAATACGCGGAGCGAATCCAAAAACGCCTTGAACACTTTCAGTTACAAATAGTGCCTTTAAAATATGAGTGAATTGTGAATTAAGGTATTTGATATCTCTTCCACTTGTGCTGTCATGGTGGTAACTGGTTCCACAACTAGTCCACTTAGTGTCCAACCGAATATAGTATTTTGAGCTGGAAGGATTTTTGAAATTTTTCAATTCTTGTATAATTTGCGATAAGGTCGCTGCCTAATAGGTTGGGTCGATTCCGGACTTTTTTCAATTCGGGGAAAAGTTGCCTTAGTACTTCCTGGTTCCAATGCAATCTTTTGTTCGATTGAGATCGGATTGCATCTTTAATCCCAACTCCGGCCTTGAAATTTCGGAAATTCGCCTAAAATCGTGAAATTGTCTACCTAGCGCCTAAAATACGCATCTCATGGCAAAATATACAAAACAAAAGTTATTTATCACGCCATTTGATCATGGCCGTAGGACGAACCGTTCCCGAGATACGAGCGAAAATGCGGCGCCACAG
>NW_017534656.1:32484-33570 GCF_001853355.1 Bactrocera latifrons
TTGTATACACTTTGGATGTTGGTGATTGGTGTTTATTCATTATCATTATAAATCCAAGATGGCGGCCGCTACAAAATGGCGGATAACGTAGGTTTTATCARTCCCATATATATGGGTATCAAATGAAAGTGCTCATCCAGTAAAATACAATGTACTCTATAAAATTAAAATCCAAGATGGCGGCCTCTACAAAATGGCGGATAACTTAGGTTTCCTCAATCACATCAACATGGGTATCAAATGAAAGGTCTCAACAAGTAGAATACCATTTACTATGCAAAATTGAAATCTAAGATGGCCGTCGCTACCAAATGGCTGATAACAATTTTTTATCAATCGCACCAATAAATACAGTGCACTATACAACCTCAATATTTAAGACGGGCGCAGCCACTAAATGGCGTATAATAATAATATTTAAATTGGCTTGGATTTATCGTTTGGCCTCAATTTCGTCGAAGTCAGATATATGCAACACATGTACCTTCCGACCGAATTGATTTCGTAAGAGACGGAGTACATTTTATACACCCGAAAGCCATACAGTTTCCGGCTAAATACAATTACGGGACGGCTGAAAGAAGAATGTTGCCTTTAATGCTATCATGGGCTTCTACAATACATAAAATGCAGGGYAGCACTGTGGATCACGCAGTCATATACTTAGGTGCGAAACTGTTTGAAGAAGGTCAAGCCTAGGTGACTCTTAGTAGAGTAAGATCTTTACAGGGACTATGTATAGAGAAGTTGGACTTCAATAAACTAACGGGCAAGAATTCTTGCAATAATGAAGCACTAAATGAATTAAACAGAATGCGAAATAAAAACTGAAAACTAGAAAATAAAAATAGGTAAAAATACTGTTTAAGTCAAACGGTTTTATGTTAAACATACATTGCAATGTTTAAGATAAATGTACTAAAAACCAAAAAATAATAAAATAGATACAGTCGTGGGAATTATAAACATATGYATAGACTAGACTAAAATAAAACCGTGGGGCACGTCAATTGTCTACAAATTATCGACTTAATGTGCGATAGAAGAGTCGTTTAATTCGTCGTTAGGTAGTAGGGTGGGTCGATT
>NW_017534656.1:33969-35667 GCF_001853355.1 Bactrocera latifrons
TGTCGTTGATTTCGCCTAGTGCTATCACATATATTCTCTCAACAGAACATCCGTACAATCTCTCTGAGTCCCAGTTACCTACTTACCAATACCCCATATAGAAACAATACTCAGCAAACTTGRAAGAGCTCAGTATTTTACAACATTAGATCTTGCAAAAGGCTTTCAYCAAGTATTAATAAAAGAAGARGATAGACCAAAAACAGCTTTCTCTACACCCCAAGGACACTTTGAATTTATAAGAATGCCTTTCGGACTGAAGAATGCACCAGCAACTTTCCAACGTTTAATGAATTCAGTTCTTAGGGAATATATCAACAAGATATGTGTAGTTTATTCAGACGACATCATGATTTTTAGCTCAAGTATTGAAGAACATACCAAAAATATCAACAAAATATTTTCAGCATTAAGARAACATAATTTAAAGATTCAGGTAGATAAATGCAAATTTTTCGCGAAAACAAYTGAATTTCTAGGTTACACTTTAACAACAAAAGGGATACAACCAAATTTAAGCAAAGTCGAAAACATACAAAAACTAAAGTTGCCTACTACATCAAAGCAAATTAAATCATTCCTAGGTATAACGGGTTATTATAGAAAATTTGTAAGAGATTACGCTAAAGTAGCACATCGTTTAACAAAATATTTAAAAAACTATATTAAAATAAACACTCGCGATCCTCAGTACATATCATCCTTTGAAAAACTTAAAAWTGTATTGGTGAACCCACCAATATTGAAATATCCAGACTTTAACAAGAAATTTGGCATTTCAACTGCTGCAAGTGACTTTGCAATTGGCGCAGTATTAACCCAGGGCAGTCATCCTATAAGCTATGCTAGTCGAGCACTTAAGAAACTCGAAAGAAGTTATTCCACTACAGAAAAAGAACTACTAGCTATTGTCTGGGCAGTGACATATTATAGACCATATATTTACGGCAGAGCATTTGATCTCTTAACCGATCACCAACCACTTAAGTGGCTCCAAATAAAAAACAAGGAAAAAGACATTAACCCAAGATTGCAAAGATGGTTAATTAAACTATGTGAAGACAATATTAATATAAATTACGTGAAAGCAAAGGAAAATAATGTAGCCGATTTCTAAGTAGAATAGATAGTAACAAAGGCGAGATTCATTCATTGGAAGACGACAACATAAGCACAAATGCTACAATCCACTCTCAAGAGGAGGAACTAAATGATCATTTTCCAATTTTACRTACTATTGTAAATCGCTTGTAGCGCAGAAGATATAAAAAATAATAAGTTCATAGATCTTTGTCGTAGGCRCATAAATAGTGGAAAAGTAGGTATTTTTTCTTATTTAACCGATAATCAGTACAATGTAGTTCAGCAAAAGCTTATTAAAATATCTAATAGACAGGTAAAGCTTTTTAGATGTGAATTCCATGCTAAAGATATGAAAAATGAAGAACAAGTTTATAAACAAATTGTTCAATATCATAAAAATGAAACAGTCCATTCAGGTATTAATGAAAATTATGAAAAATTGAAAAAACTAATATACTGGAAAAATTTGAAAGTTTTGATTCAAAAATATATAAATAATTGCAATGTTTGCAATAGAGCAAAATATGATAGAAAACCTTTAAAACCAAAATTTCAATTAACGAAAACACCATCAGATATAAATGAAATAGTTCACGCAGATATATACATAAATAA
>NW_017534656.1:38357-47138 GCF_001853355.1 Bactrocera latifrons
ACTCTCATACAGACGACAACAATGTAGGTGCGTCGCACATAGATTCTTCCACAAACGATGCTGATGATGAATTTTCTCTTCCATCCAAACAAAACACACTAGTATTAGAACACACTGCTTTAGCTGCCCAAAGATTTGGAGTAAGTSATAGAGCAGCGGCCTTGATTGTTTCATCTGCTTTTCTGGATGCCAAAAAAGCAGGTTTGATAACAGAGGATCAGGCTGGCTTTGTCACTGACAAATGCAAGATTAGTCGAGCAAAAAAAATTGTTGGGAGTTAAGCTCCAAAACACCGAAAGTMTTGACTCTATATATGGGCTGTATTTTGACGGCCGCAAAGACAATACACTTACACAAGTCAGCGAAGGTGAAAAGTACTACCGCGACACTGTCAAAGWGBAAYATATTTCTCTTATAGCGGAACCTGGTTGTCATTACTTTGGCCACATCACCTCTCTTTCCGGGTCAGCTGAGGATGAGACGCAAGCTATATGGCAACATTTACAAGAAAATTTAGTTGATGTGGAACATCTAGAAGTTGTCGGTGCTGATGGCACCAACAAGAAAAGAGGTTGGACAGGTGGAATCATTCAGAAACTAGATGAACGAATAGGTAGGCCATTACAGTGGTTTGTTTCTCTTCTACATTTCAACGAACTTCCATTTCGTGCTCTTTTCGAACACATAGATGGTGTCTCAAAGAGTCCAAATACATTCTCTGGCGACATAGGTAAACTGCTCCCYSATTGTGAGAAGTTGCTTGTTGTCAAATTTGAAAGTTTTCTCTCCTGCCAATTACCTTCTGGGGTTATTAATACGACCCAACTTAGCACAGACCAAGCTTATCTCTATAAGATATCAGAAGCTGTTATTTCCGGTCAATGTTCCTCAGATTTAGCGTCGATGCATTAAGGTAAAATGTGCAAATCTCGCTGGCTCACCTGTGCCAATAGAATTCTGAGATTATACATTTCTACTGACAAACCAACAAAGGAAATAAAGATTTTGGTCAAGTACATACTTACAGTTTACTCACCTTTGTGGTTCTCCATAAGATTCAACAGTTCAATCGAAGATGGCTCGCGCCATCTCTATGCTGCAATTCAAAGGTCGAGATACTTACCTGCTAAACTGCGCAAGGTTGTCGATTYATCCATTCAACAGAATGCTTTCTTTGCTCTTCCAGAAGACATTCTCCTTAGTATGATGATGAACGGATAGAAGTTAGAAAGTTGGCCCTTGACAGTCTTCTGGCAGCCAGAGAAGCAGAATCTGACACTGTAAATGGAAGGGTTTGATGTAATAAAGTGCCAAAGCTGAATGTCAAAGCTAATAATTATTACGATATGATTAACTGGAAGACTATTACCTTGACTGTTCCACCAGTTCTTTGTTCAGTTTCTAACGAAGAACTCATAAATGGGCTGTCGGGTTACACTGCAGAGGTATGGAAATTAAGTGAATTCAAACTGGTGTCAGAGGCATCTTCTAAAGTTATTGGCCCCCAACAAGTGCCAAAGTTTAGTATAAAATCTGATTTTATCAATAAATTTGACACAGATTCAGACTAAAACAAGCCTGACATATGGTTGATTGGTTGGGTTGGGCTTGGGAGGAACCCGAAGAGCAGCCACCTCCACGCGGTGAGTTCTGGGTGACCAATACAGGTTAGCTGAGGGCTGCAACAATTTTCACCTTGCGCTGTGGCGCGCCGCATTTTCGCTCGTATCTCGGGAACGGTTCGTCCTACGGCCATGATCACATACCATTTCGGTAGCAAATGACGTGATAAATAACTTTTGTTTTATACATTTTGCCATGAGATGCGTATTTCAGGCGCTACGTACACGATTTTAGGCGAATTTCCGAAATTTCAAGGGTTGAAGATGCAATCCGATCTCAAAGCAAAAAGTTGCATTGGAATCAGGACGTACTAAGGCAACTTTTCCGCACTATTAGAAATCCCGAATCGATAAAAGTCCGGAATCGACCAACCCTACTGCCTATTAGAAGATCCAGCGAAGGTATTGCAGTTGGGATTTTCTAACTGTGGGTATGTAACCTTTACCAATTCTAAATCATATAGATAGCTTAGAAGCATGTTCGTAAGTTGCGGTAAGACTACAGCTTCTGCTTAAATGCGCTTGCCCGGGAAATTAAGGTAATGGGACAGATTTTATTTGAGTTCTGTACTACTCTTCCGCCCATTCATGTAATTTCATAATTAGCTTGTTTTAACCTATCTTATGCTATAGATAATATGAATGATCGTTGTGATCCTTGGTCTACTAGGGCTGTAGGTTTGAACAGTTCTCTTCGTTGTTCGATGGATACGACTGCTGTTGGTAGTAAAACTCTATTTTGTCTTGTAGTTATTGTGTTTTTGTGCCTTTGAGCAACATAGTGTCTCTAGGCAATTTGTACAGAGTCTTTTTGTAGTGGCGAAAATATTTATTTTGTTAGTATTTAATTTTCTAAACTTCTCGCAAGATTTGAGTTTATGCGCTCCTGTACATAATTCGCAAGACGTAAGTTGGTTTTGTTTGGATGTGAACGATTCTGTTTTAAGAAAACTACGATTTAAGTTGTTGTGTTTACTAGCTAGGGGTCTTTCTTCGTGAGAGCGATGGCTCCCACAAATAAAACGATTTTTCAGGTAATGCCGCGGAGCATATGTTTACCAGTATAGGGTCGCCATTGTCAGAGGGAATATTTTGGGTCAATAGAACCCAGGAACAATTCAAACAGTGGATTGAAGTTATTAAACTGTCACTCTCAGAAATGAATTTAGCGTAAAAAATTTCTTTTCCTCTATTTTGCATTGAAGCACATTGATTTGCGCGTGTAGCTTCTGCAGGTGTACATGGACTCTTGTCATTAGAAACCATTTTCGGAATTTTTAAATATTGAGTAGACTTCGAACTTTTAGAGTCTGTGCTCATTTACTAATAATAATAATTAATGATAGTAAAATATATTTTTCAGCGTATACTGATAATTTAAAGAACCGAAAACTCTTTTACGTAAAAGTTTTTATTTCCGATTTAACGATTTAATTGTTAAAATGCGCGTTGATCGTTACTTTGTTTTAAAATATTCATTCAATACTACAATTATTATCTTGTTTTTATTTAATTTTTTATATATAGTTGAAAAAGTCTTTTCGTATTTTGTCAATAGATGTCGTTGCAGTCGTATATCTCTAGTGTTACCAATCACATTGTATCATACCATGTAGTGTTGTCGGGAAAAGTTCGGGAAGTTGGAAAAAAGTTACAGTTCTTCAAAAACAAGTGAAATAATGAAGAAATTCGCTATATTTTGAAATTTTTTTTATAAAAATGGGAAGAATGACAATCAAGCCACTAATGAAATTTGTGATGTTTACGGATACGATGTTGTATCAGTTCGTGTAGCACAGCTCGCTTCCGTTTTGGTGTTTAAACTCAACAAAGATTTGTCATTCCTTACCACTGGTGGGGGAAAATGAAGCGTCTTATATTGAGTGAGAAATCTTTCATTCCAGTTTTTTTTGGTATTTTCCTTGCTTATATACAAATTTTAAAACTATCTTAAATAACTAAATGTATGTGTATGTGTGTATGTTTGTATGTATTGCAGCATTTTGTTTATTGCTGCTTTCCCCATGTCTTCAAGTGTACAATTTAATATATGTGTGTGTGTCTCTAATATTATCTGATCTGTAAATTTATGAATTGTCTTTACCCATGCATTTTTATTATTACTTGTTGTGCATTGCATGTAAATGCACGAGTATGTTTATGTACATATGTATTTTCATTATATTTAAAAATAGATATTTATTGTTAGTAGAAATTCTTCTTTGCTGATAAGTAAGCATGTTCAATGATATTTGAACATATTGCCGAGGGAAAGAAATTATTATTTAAAATTAGTGGACTGTATATGGATATGTATGCATATGATATTTCTTATCGTATCTTATTTAATATAACGACATGTTCAATTTTGAATCTTTGGAAATTCCGAAATTTCCATTTGTCTTTAGCGCACAAATGGCAAAAAGTGATGGACCAAAATGGTACATATTTTTTTATTACTATGTGTTGAATTTATGCATTGTAATCTTACAATCAACACAAAACAAAGAACAAACACAATGTTGAATCCACGCAAAGTCATTTATAATCAACACTTCCAAATAAAGAACAAACACAATTTATCAAATCAACTTTTTCTCTCATTTATTTTACGCGTGTGCGTTCAACTTACATTCACATATGTAATGAAATTGTGTTTTTGTGCGTACATATTTCATTGTAATAGAAGTGTAAGCTTTTTACTGTGAATATTCACAATATTAAATAGCAGTGATGTAACTAAAAAGGAACTGCAAATCTAATACGCCTCCTCAAAATTTGCACTGAAAAGAAAATTCTAAAAATAAAAAAAAATTATTTCATACTTTTATATGAGGAGTTTTGCACTCTATGAAATTACAATTACATAGTCCAACAGTTGTTGCAAGGATTGGGAAAAACCCAGAAAAACCCAATCAGACTACAATTACTTAAGATTAAAATATACATTGCAATAGTTAGTTTTATGTTTTATTAAATTTTTCTCTTCTACCGGTCTCATTTGGCATCTCAATTTTGGAATCGGTCTGCAGGTAACGGTTTCGTCAAAATATCAGCTAACTGTTTATCTGTAGGATACTCAAGAATAATTATTTTCAATTTGTTCTCTAGAAAAATTACACATATGTTTTGTTCTTTTGTGATATTCATACAACCTTGATTATATTCACAAATCTTTATTGGAATTAGCAACTCAGCCTTTATACTTTTTAACAACGATTTCAGCCATAAAGCTTCTCTTACAGCTTCAAATAATGCCGTATATTCTGCTTCAGTTGATGAAGCAGCTACAGAATTTTGTTTCTTTGTATTCCAACAAATTAAGAATGATTCAAAAATTTGAAATAAATATCCTGTAGTACATTTGCTAACTGTTTCACTCCCATCCGAATCAGAGTCAACAAAACCTATTAAAATATTTTTATAATCAGGTTTCTTAATATAAAATAACTTTAAATCAATAGTACCTTTAAGGTATCTAAGAACTATATTTAAACATTTCCATAATTCTGCATTATTTTGTTGGTATATCTACTTAAAATATTGATTGATGTACTTAAGTCTGGTCGCGAACATRTCATAACATACATCAAGCAGATGTATCATCAAATTACGACATGGTCACATCGGTCATCTGAATTTCTCAAGAGTGTAAATGCAATAATGCACTGTAGAATTCACGAAACCCACTTCCTTTAATATTCTATCAAAAACACCAAGCCAAGCTGCTTGTTTCAGACCGTAAATGTCTTTATTTAATTTACAGACTTTGTCTATATCACAGGATAATCCTGGTGGAACTGTCATGTAAATTTCCTCTTTTAACGTACCGTTTAAAAATGCTGTTTTAACGTCCATGTCGATTTTATGTCTTTGTACAAGTGACCAAGTTTTGTTATAAAAATGCGAATCTAGTTCTTCCTCTATTGCTTTTTCCCAATAAGACCTATCGCTTCTACTTTCTATTTCTTCAAATGTATTTGGAGTGCTACTAATGAAAGTGTGAACATTCATTATACAATTATACGACAGTGAGATTTCTTTATTATCTGATATCTGTTTGCCGTCCTTTAATCTTTCACTTCTTCTAACATCGTTATTATATATCGGTTGTGAACCTGATAATGTTGAGCTATGTTCATCTACTCATACATTGTCAACCGTATTTACCAAATCATAATTTTTATCATATTTGTCCAAATAATCACGCTGTTCATCTGAATTAAGTACTTCAGATTTCTCTTCCGTACTTTCATTCAGGAATTTTTGTTTCATTCTTTCCGTACTATCATTCAGGAATTTTTCTTTCATACCTTCCATACTGTCATTTGGGAATTTTTCTTTCATACATTCCGTACTATCATTCGGGAATTTTTGTTTCATATCCTTTGGATTGGACACTATCTCTCATTACATTCCTGGAATGTACTATATTTGTTTCATCTACAATAACATCTCTTAAATTAAACCTCTTTTCTCTTCGTCCCACAATTTAAATCCATTCGTTTCGTATCCAACTAGTATACATTTCTTTGATTTCGCATCAAATTTTTCTTGTTTTGTTATGCACATGTAGTGTCGAACCGAATACCTTCAAATACTTTAAATTCGGTTTTCTATCACATAATTATGGATGGTGTAATCGGACCACAAACATCAGAATGAATGATAAATAAGGACCTCTTTATGTAGTTTTTATACTTACATTTTTCAAAGGTAATCTAGCCTGTTTCCATTAATACAAGCCTCACATAAATCATTGTTAGGTTCTACAGTGAGATGAGTATCATTCAAGAGATCTTTACTTCAAATTTCTAAAAACTTGCCCCTATTAATATGTTCCAACCGCTCATGCCACAAGTGGTAGTCATTATTTAATGATGCATATACTTTACAACATAATGTCAATTCAATATATGATACGCCATTCATACCTTTGTTTTCAAGAATTACATCACCATTTTTAGATACTTTAACACCTTCCTTATGAAATTCAATGGTCATCCCAGAGTTTCACTCTTTCGTCTAAAACCCTTAAAGCGTCGACCTTCCACACCCCATATTCCATCGCCGCAAAATGGAACAATGTTTTGCTTTGCCCTCTCCATGGCGTACCCTGGGCTCATAACCTGTTGAAATTAAGCAGAGTAATCTTACAATCAACACAAAACAACGAACAAACACAATTTTGAATCCACGTAAAATACTTCCAAATAAAAAAAAACACAATTTATCAGATCAACTTTTTCTCTAATTTATTTTAGACGCGTGCGTTCAACTCGACATTCACATATGTATGTATATAATGAACTTCAAATACGAAAAACGTACATATTTCATTGTAATAGAAAAAAGTAACAGAAGTGTAAATTTTGATCTTTTTACTATAAGTTTTGGCTTTTTCTATAATTTACATTTTTTTTTACTTTTTTGTGTTTTTTCGACAATTGTGTTGGTTTGTTTATGACCTGAAATTCCTCTTTCTTCTCCTGGACTTCACTTCCCACATTTCTCCCAAATGTGAGCCTGCCGGAGAAGGTAAATTACAAGGTACCAATTCAGTTGGTTTTTCTTCATGAAATTATTCAAAGGATTCTTCTCCAACTTCATTTTTTCTTTGGCTACTGTTTGAATCAGCTCAATGGTTTTTTTAGTTATATTTGAAGATGATAGAGGGAGTAATCGAAAAGTTATTAGTTTTTCTTCTTCTATCTTTTGTGATGCATTAGATAGTTTTATTTTCGTCGCAGCTGTAGATAATTTTGGTATCATTATTCTGTTAACCTCGTTGTAAACATAATTCGCTGTTTATCATACTTTTGCTTCAGTAGACTCCATGCAGCTTCATAATTTTTCGACAAAATTTGTAGATGCTGTAGCCTTTTGAGCACTGACAAAGACGCAGCATTTTTTCTGTGTTCGGCATCTGCTCGTTGTAATGTACCATAACGTGGATCACGTTTTTTTTTTATATTTGGCCAAATTCTTTAATATTGCCATAAAATGTTGGAATATTTATTATATTTTAAATTCAAAGTTGGAGCGATAAGAAATTTAAGGCTTTGCTTTTTGTAACCCTTTTTTTTTTAATTTTAAAGCTCTTTGTAATATTCGTCATTAATTTTGTCGACCAAGTCTTCAATATCTTCATTGAAATCTAATTTGCTTTTTAGTTTTTGGATAACAATAAATAAAAAGTCTAAACACTTCAAATGATCGTTGTAGATCATTAATTCCATAGTTAGATTATCCATTTTTCTTCTGAGGTTTTTAATTTTCCTATTTTCCCTGTTGGTGCTTAGGTTGGACTTGCACTTTTTAAATTTTTGCTTTCCTAATGGCTTTGATGAAATAGTGTTGGACGTGTACAACACCTTTTCGGATAAATCTGCCTGGGCATTAATAATATTCTTTCAGTTTATACCCATGTTCTTTTCCGCAACACTTTTCGTTTTTATTAATTAACTGCTTGTTATTCTATAATAAAAAAAATCCTTGAAGGTATATTGATTTGATCGCCTGGTTGACCTTGCTGTGCTTCGACTAACAGCCGTTGAATATTTCTTTTTTAGTTTCTGCTAAAACGCCTAATGTGATTGGTTTTATATGCGAGAATATTCACCCGTCTTACAATCATTATTTGTATGTCAATCACAATTATTTTGGTTTTAATATGCCTGTATTTTGCTCAGGACTTTTTTATATATTGATTATTTTATTAATAAAGGAATTTTCTTTCCGGCCGAACTCTTTATCCGGCTCAAATGACCAACTCTTATAAACTCAAATAAGTATCTTTAACTTCTTACTGCTGGTGGGGAAAAATAAAGACTTATTATAGTATTATAGTAAAATATATGGATGGAGGATGGAGTCATGTGTAGAAGTTCACACAAGTGAAGAAAGTTTTCTGATCGCCATTCACTTGGGAGTGGCCAGAAACGATTCTTTTACATATGACTCAAGCAGCTCACGACTTCCTGTCCTTGACAAAGTATCCTCTGGGTAGCCTAAGAACATCCGTTTGAAGGTGAGCTAAAGTGTGAAAGCGAAACATTCTCTGCATAGGGTTGTGCGCTGGGTTTGGGACCCGCCACGTAAAAAAAACCACCCCAATGACAACGCAACAACAGCCTCGGATGAGAGACCCCACTTTTGA
>NW_017534656.1:49305-52587 GCF_001853355.1 Bactrocera latifrons
TATGCCGATGATATTGATATCATTGGCCTCAACACCCGCGCCGTTAGTTCTGCTTTCTCCAGACTGGACAAGGAAGCGACACAAATGGGTCTGGCAGTGAACGAGGGCAAGACRAAATATCTCCTGTCATCAAACAAACAGTCGTCGCACTCGCGACTTGGCACTCACGTCACTGTTGACAGTCATAGCTTTGAAGTTGTAGATAATTTCGTCTATCTTGGAACCAGCGTAAACACCACCAACAATGTCAGCCTAGAAATCCAACGCAGGATAACTCTTGCCAACAGGTGYTACTTCGGACTGAGTAGGCAATTGAGACGCAAGGTCCTCTCTCGACAAACAAAAACCAAACTCTATAAGTCACTCATTATTCCCGTCCTGCTATATGGTGCAGAGGCTTGGACGACGACAACAACTGATGAGTCGACATTGGAAGTTTTCGAGGGAAAGGCGAATATCGCATTCGATGGAACGATGAGCTGTACGAGATATACGACGACCTTGACATAGTTCAGCGAATTAAAAGACAGCGGCTACGCTGGCTAGGTCATGTTGTCCGGATGGACGAAAACGCTCCAGGTCTGAAAGTATTCGACGCAGTACCCGCCGGGGGAAGCAGAGGAAGAAGAAGACCTCCACTCCGTTGGAAAAACCAAGTGGAGAAGGACCTGGCTTCACTTGGAATATCTAATTGGCGCCACGTAGCGAAAAGAAAAAACGACTGGCGCGCTGTTGTTAACTCGGCTATAATCGCGTAAGCGGTGTCTACGCCAATCAAGAAGAAGAAGTAAAATATATTTTTCAGTGTTAACTCATAAATGTAAAAAACCGAAAACTCTTTTACGTAAATGTTTTTATTTCCGATTTAATTATTAATTTATCGTTTTATTTGCTATTTTGTTTTAAAATATTTATTGAATAATACAATTATTAAGGTCTCAAGACCCAAGTATACTCTTGTAGAACCCCCAAAGGTGATCTAGTCAATGGTGCCCAAAGCTTACTTAAATTATGGAGGGAATACTTCTCCAACCTGCTGAATGGCATTGAATGTATAGCGCCATAAGAAGGCGAACCCGATTCTCCAATTGATGTTGTAGATAATTTCGTCTATTTAGCAACCAGAATAAACACCACCAACAATGTCAGCCTCTAAATCCAACGCAGGATTACTCTTGCCAACAGGTGCTTCTTCGGACTGAGTAGACAATTGAGAAGAAAAGTCCTCTCTCTACGAACAAAAGCCAAACTCTATAAGTAACTCATCATTCGCGTCCTGCTATATGGTGCAGAGGCTTGGAAGATGACAACAACTGATGAAGATTTATGGTCCTTTACGCATTGGCCACGGCGAATATCGCATTCGATTAAGAGATGAGCTGTACCAGATATACGACGACATTGACATAGTTCATCGAATTCAAAAACAGCGGCTACGCTGGTTAGGTCATGTTGTTGGTTTTTGTTCTCTCGGGCCTTAAAACGCATTGATGCGGAATGAAGTGGTGTGGCTCAATCGGGATCTTATTGTTTGTTGGGCTCATGTGACCCAATGCTGTATATTCATTCATAAAGTCCAGATACAGACCTCTTCTCTCCAGGGCCTGAAGCCGTCAAACTGCAGTTTAATAGGAGTGACCGAGTAACTTACGATTAGCTTTAAAAGGCACTCTGACGTGAAGCCGTCCTGAAGGCAACACTTGAGTAGTATTAACGTAAAAATTTTCACACCATTGTTGCTCTGGTGTTATTTTGATGTCATTTGATTCTAAAGATAATTCTTCTAGAGCCAAAAATTTTTGGACTACCGAATCTATTGAAGTAAAGTCTTTTTCAGCTTGGCATATTGAGCTATATAATCTGGAACTTAAATTGCTGGCGTATTTAACAGATACAATCCATCCTAAAAGGGTTTTCTGAAATGTTGGTGTGTTGGGACGATTTTAGTTTGGCTATTAAAAGATCGAAAAATATTTCAGCATTCCATAGCATATTCACTTTTTGAGATTTGTGGAATTCTGGATCCGCCAATTCAATATTATGCGAAATTTTCCATTCATGGACTTCGTTTCAACGATTATGTCCTCTAACTCCCCTCGGGCCATGTCGTCTTCATCAATTTCTTCAATCTTTGATTGGCATTTCATTAATTTTTCACTATGTCAATTTAAGACGTCGAGCCGATATATATGTATATATATATATAAATGGTCAGTATGTTGAGCTGTCCGTCTGTCTGTCTGTCTGTCCGCATGTCCGTTCGTCCGTCTGTATATGGAACTAGTCCCTCCGTGTTTAAGACATCGTTTTGAAATTTTGTAAACGTAAATTCTCTTCAAGAAGCTGCTCATTTAGCAGAACTGCCGATATCGGACCATTATATATGCAGCTGCCATACACACTGAACAATCGGAATCAAGTTCTTGTATGGAAAACTTTCACATTTGACAATGTATCTTCACAAAAGTTGGCACAAGTTGTTTTCTAAGATAATGATGTAATATACGCAGAAATTGTTCAGATCGGTTAACTACAGTATATAGGTGCAATACAAACTGAATGATCGGAATCAAATGCTTGTATGGGAATTTCACATGACTTACTGCTTAACGCTCCGTATCCAGCTCCCAAGTAATTGCTCAAGAAAAAAATACATTATTTCTTCAAGTAATTTTTCATTGGTTACTCTTGGGAATGATCCAGATTAGAAAAGAAAGAGAGTATAAACGAAAGAAAATAAACTTGTGCGTAAAATGTATGTATGAATGTGTGTAAAACATAAATATTTTCCTTGCTATTTAAGCTATGTTGTTGATAATTGGTAAGTTTTACACAACATTTCAAAATCAAATATACTTTATAATAATGATTTTAACTAATTTAGGATGAATTTAACGATTACTTTGATTTTCCTTCAAGAATTGTTGATTTGGTGTTTCTTCGCAAAACCAGGTTTGCCATTTTCTCATTGAAGAAAAGTATTAAAAATTAGTACGTTTGTAAATTTGTCTACMCACAACTTTGTATGAAAATGTGTACACTTATTACTTCATGCGAAATCTTCGTTTCACGGGCAACCAATGGTTGAAGCTCAAGGTTTTTCAAAGAGTCAATGTGTCGAAGGGCTGACGTGACAACAAAGCATCACAACATTGTGTTGTTGGTAGAAAATCCGGCTGTGCCGAAAACACAAACGAACGATCGCCAATTGCCACTGCTTCCCTTGCCGCTCTAATAGCTTTACCCACGAACTTTTTGTAAATATGTATGCATTTGTATGAG
>NW_017534657.1:0-8786 GCF_001853355.1 Bactrocera latifrons
AACACATGCTTATATTTTCAAATATAATTTTTTTATTTATTTTTATATTATTTTTTAACCTTTTTATATAGACCTTAATCTAAACCTCATATTTCTAATATAATCTTTCGTTTGACGTTTACATCAACTAAATATACTAAAAACCTTTGGATGTGTTTATATCACATATACAAGTTGATATGTATTTATATCATTTGAGGATGACTTCAAGGTAGTTTTCGTTAACGCGCAGCAATATCTGGTAATAGATCCAAGTGAGGCTATGACCTGTACTGTAAGTTAATTTCATACCAAATTTAATCGTAGTCCATTAACGATGGCGTAGAATAACGAATTTTAAATTATTTACAAACATTTTCAATATAAAGTTTTGTCAACAAGTGAATGTATTTTCCCGGTTTGGATCATTCAAATTTAAAAGTGTATAAAATGTTCGGTTACACCCTTTTCTCTTTTTTATGTAACCATTTATTATCTGGGCAGATGTGTTCACAATAATGAATTGTTAAGGAATTTAAAATAAAAACGGAACTGTGAAACTACTATGACTACTACTAGGAGAGTTTGCTGCGTCACATAAAATAGCACCATGCCTTACCAATAGAAGATCGCGCGAGTTACATTCCCATAATCTAAACATGTAGTAATTATATACTTATTTGCATATAGTAAATGCTTACTATCGCACTAGCATAATAATATCGCAATAACATATTATATATAATACCTAGGTTCCAAATTCAGCTAAGTTGAGTTGAGAGTGAGCGTATTCCTGTTATGTCAACGTCAACTCAACTATAAGCAAACATACAAAGAATGTCAATACAGTTAATCTTAATATTAGAATTAAGCGCACTAACAAATAATGCTAATACAGCTAGCCCTATGCTTAGGAGTAAGAAAGCTAACAAGGAATGTCAAGTAGGTTAGTCTTAAGATTCAGTTCAATAAATGCGGTTGTGGAAAAAAGAGGCCGAAGCTCTCTTTTTTTTTATTCCAAAACCATAACTGCCGCAGTCGGGTAAAGAAAAAAAGATCAAAGAAATCGAACAAACGCATTGACGAAAATACATAAATAAAAAGTTTAATTGAAAAAATAATCGAAAGTTTTATCCCAAAAAAAACAACAAAAAAAAACGACTAAATATTAATATTACGAAAAATTAAACGATGCATAAATCAGTGAAATTTGTCAGATGTATAAAACAAACAAAAGTGCAAAAAGTTTCAAATAAATAATATAAAAAAAATCAGAAATTTTTTGGTGAAAATCAAACCCAAGTTTAAAAAAAATCACATGAAAAGTGTTAAGTGAAAACAAAAAGCATTAAGATCTTGAAGAAAACGAGAAGCGAAATAAGTGCTAAAAAATTTACAAAAAGTTGCAAGTCGTGCTAAAAGTGCTATCACAAAAAAAGTACAGTATCGACAAAGCTAAAATATACATTCATATAAATGTATATATAAAGCACAGTTTCGAAAAAAAAGAGTAAAATAATACGGTTTAATACAAAACAAAATTGTTCAAAAAAGTACAGTATCGACTAATACACATATATATATAAAACACAGTTTCACAGAAAAAAAAACAAATACATTTTTACAACCAATTTTTGAAAAAAGCAAGAAAAACACAAATATTTTTGCGGAACAAACAAAACCAATTAGCAGTTAAAAAAAAACACACGGTAAAAAAATTAAAGCCTACTTTCAACATAAAGTAGTAAAGCGTGCTACCTAACTTATGCTCCATTATTATTGTTATTATTATTTTTTTATCGAAAAAACACGTTTTTTCACTTGTGTCAAAAAAAATGTATATTAAAAAAAAAACATAAAACAAAAGAGAAAAATATTAAAAAAAAAACAAAAGGATTGAAATATTATTAATATATTAAAAAACATATATATATAGAAGAAAACTAAAACAAATGAAATAAAACTAAAAACATATTAAGAAGAATTTTTGTGAAAATTATAAAAATACATACAGTTACAGATAATCGAATTTAGCCATCAAAATAAAACAAAACACGCTAACCAATAGTGGTTATAGTGAAAACATAATATTCAAAATAAAAAAAAAATATTTATGTGTTACCAGAAGTTAGTAAAAATAAAAAGCTAAAGCAAAATTTCTAAAAGCCAAGACTATATACACAGTTACGCGAAAATAATAAAGACAGCGGCCTACAACTAACTAAGTTCATGTGCAAGAAACAAAATGCAAATAAAAAAGTTTCTCGAACGTTTAAAATATTTCTAAATAAAAGGTGAAACATCTTTACTTTCACGCAACTGCTAAAAAAAGGATACTCCGCGGACCACACCTTCAAACCACAAGTAAAACGACTTATTTACAACTACTACAACAATGGAGATTCTAAACCAAACTATCGCCGAGCTGGAGAGGGTTATCGCAAGGCAAGAAGGATTGCTACACACCCAACAACAAGAAATGCAACAACAACATGCTCAGCATCTACTACAACTACAAATGAACCAACAACCCCAGTTCTACAGATTTCACATGTCACCAAAGGACATCATGGACCAATTCCGGAGAATGAAGCCACTAGACGACCATCACAATCCAAAGCGGTCGAAACCAACATTTCTCTCTGCGGGACAGACCAGGAACTCATCCAACATTGTACCAATATTATAGCAAACGAAAAAATACTGGGCACCGCTGGAAAGAGAGCGAGAGAGCTGGAGGACAACTCATCGTGGGAAACGATTAAAGCTAAAACTCTGCAAGGATCTCGTCCAAGGAAGACATATGCAGAGGTATTTTACTTTTGTAGGGCGGTGAAAGTAAGTAACCTTAATGAATTATTTATAATTTTTGAAAAATGTAAGGTCAATAAATGAAATATACATATTTGACCCTTTAAAACCAGGCATTTGCAAACCCGAAAATGTAGATAGGGACCTTGTTGATATATTGTTAGAGAAAATCAATAGGCCTATAAGGGCACATATAACCGAAACGGAAAAATTGAATGATAAATCGTAAAATAATCAAAGTTAAAAGTACTTCAGGACAAAAGAGCTAAAGATTATAGACATCGAAAATATGTCGATAAAAACAAAGTAAATTACGAAGGTTTCAAGAAAAATTATAGATCTTTTGAACATAATAAAATTTCAGTAAATAGATAAACTAAACCAACAAACGACAATAGACAAGAAAGCGGGAACAATAACAATTACATACGTAATACAAATTTTAATCGTAACAATTACAACAATCGGAATAACTACGAATACGGGTACAACAGTTCTACAAATAAAATGCAACCAAATTTACCGAGACAAACTAAGAGCTCTCATATGAGCGTCGATTTCAAACCAAGTACAAGTCGTTTGTCCAATAATTCGAATTTAATGGAAATTGGCAATGGAGAAGAAAAAGAAGTAAATTTTTTAACACCGCCTCAAACCTTCAACTCCCCATAATGACAGTAACAAAAGGAAAAAACAGAATTAAATGCCTTATAGATACAGGTTCAACAACTTGCATTATAAAACCAAACGCCCTATTCCGAAAATTTCAAAAGGAAAAACTTTCCAAACCGTTATGCTATGGAACTATCAACGGGATTAACGAAATAAAATATAAAATTGCAACACCTTTTCCGAAAGAATTTAACGTCTTAGGTACTTTATCATGGAAAGTAATAGATTTTAATAGCAACAAATACGAAGCTATTATATGACAAAATGTTTTTATTCCTTTTAAGGCTAAAATTTATGTAGAAAACACATTTATCGATATATTAGGAAACATAGTTCATTTTGATCAATGAATTCTTTATGAAAAAACAGAAATTTGCGCACTCGAATTCAGTGATATGAAAAACTTAAACTTGAATCATTTAAATATCGAAGAAAGCCAATCGATAATAGATCTATTACAAGAATTTAGCGAATTATTTTTTAAAGAAGGAGATAAACTTTCTTTTACGCATGAAATAAAACATCAAATTATTACAACAAACGATAGACCCATTTATTCGAAAATTTATAGGTCATGAATTAGAAATACAAAAACAAATAAAAGAAATGTTATAACATAATATAATTAGAGAAAGCAACTCTGCTTACAACAGCCCTTTGTGGACAGTCCCCAAAAAAGCGGATGCAGACGGAAATAAAAAATAGCATATCGTCGTCGATTACAGAAGATCAAATGAAATTACTATTAGCGATAAATTCCCGATACCTAATATCGATGGTATCAAGGATAAACTAGGAAGAGCACACTATTTTTCCTCTATGGATCTCGCGAAAGGATTTCATCAAATACTGGTAGATGAAAACTATAGAAAGAAAACAGCGTTTTCTACTCCGTTAGGACATTACAAATTCTTAAGAATGCCATTCGGTCTAAAAATGCTCCATCGACATTCCAACGTCTTATGAACTCAGTACTTCGAGATTTTATAAACAAGATATGCGTTGCATGCTTAGACGACATTTTGATTTTTAGTACTTTTTTGTCAGAACATATAAATAATATGCGGAATATTTTTGCAAAACTAAAACAAGCTAAATTGAAAATACGTTTAGAAAAATGCAGTTTTTTAAAGAAAGAAACAGACTTTCTAGGTCATATACTAACTCCTAAAGGAATAAAACCAAATCCAAATAAAGTTGAAGTTATCCAGAAATTAAAGTTAACGATTTCTCAAAAGCAAATAAAATCTTTCTTAGGAATTACCGGCTGAAAAAAGATGAAAAGATTAACGTTAGTAACCCAAGTTATATGACGGCTGTCGAAAATATTATTACAAATCCCCCCATTTTAAGGTATCCAATTTTTACAAAAAGATTTAAATTAACTACAGACGCTAGCAACTTTGCTATTCGCGCAGTTCTCACACAAAACGACCTCCCAATTTCATATGCTTTACGCACATTAAATACTCACGAAAAAGCTACTCAACCATCGAAAAGGAACTATTAGCAATAGTAAGGTCAGTAAAATACTACAGACCTTACTTATATGGGAGAGAATTCGATCTAAAAACAGATCATCATAAATCCTAGACTACAACGTTGGCTAGTGCAATTAGGAGAGTACGATGCAAAAATCAATTATATAAACGGTAAAGAAAACAAAATAGGGGATTTTCTAAGTCGAATTAACAGTGATGAAATAAACATGGTGAATTCCGAAAATTTGGGAATGACCCTTAACAAAATGTAGGAAATAAAAGATTTAAACGCCGGTGAACAGCAAGACCAAACAATGCTCTCAATAAAAGTCCAAACTAGTCATTCTCATGAAGAAAATCCCTATAATCACTTTAACATTCTCAATATAGTCGTAAATCGTTTCAAACAGCAATTAATTTTACTCGAAACAAAAGAAAAAGAACTAGAAAATATTTTCAAAAACAAACGCATTTTTATCGATATAACTCCCACAACGCATTTTTATCGATATAACTCCCACAACGTCATTAATATTGTAAATAAATAAAAGGTAAGATCGCTATATATTTTGATCTTAATGAAAAAGAAAATAATGAAGTAGAACAAATAGTTTTAAATATTTTCGCAAACAATCAAAATATTTCTTTTGTAAATTGTACAAACTTTGCCAAAGACATCGAAGATGAATACGAACTAAAGAGACGAAAATTTATTAAAATAAATCTTGAAAACGTACATACATCAAATATTAAACGTGCTTTTATATTTGCAAATGACAACAGAAACTCTAACGGTAATTAACCCATTTTAAAACAAAAATCGATCCCCTTCAGAGTAAAGTACAATATATAACTTTTAAAAAGAAAATAAAACACAAAATATACTTTTTTTTATTCCGAATATATATAACCTATATTCCCATCGATCGTCTCAATTTTAATAAATATATACTTACCATTGTTGATAATAAAATTGTAAAAATATAAAACACCTATGGTAATTACAAAGTTTCTTTTGTACACATATCTATACACATAGATACGCTAAACTATTAAGATCATACTTAAAACACCAAATTAAAAATCTTTGCAAATTACACATTTATAAAAAAAAGAACTTATTTTTTGCGACTGAATTAATTAGAATTTAATAAAATTATTATATATTTTTGTAACGAAATTCAGGAGAATCTCGAATCCAAGGCTGGAGGAGTTACATTCCCACAATCTAAACATGTAGTAATTATACGAGTATACTTATATGCATATAGTAAATGCTTAATATCGCTCTAGCATAATAATATCGTAATAACATATACATATGTAGGTTCCAAATTCAGCTAAGTTGAGTTGAGAGTAAGGGTATTCCTGTTATGTGAACGCCAACTCAACTATAAACGTACATACAAAGAATGTCCATACAGTTAATATTAATATTAGAAATAAGCGCACTAACAAATGGAGGATGGAATCATGTGTAGAAGTTCACGCAAGTGAGGAAAGATTTCTGATCGCCATTCACTTGGGAGTGGCCAGAAACGATTCTTTTACATATGACTCAAGCGACGACTTCCGGTCCTTGACCAAGTATCCTCTGGGTAGCCTAAGAACATCCGTTTGAAGGCGAGATAAAGTGAGAAGGCGAAACATTCCCTGCATAGGGTTGTGCGCTGGGTTTGGGACCCGCCACGTAAAAAACCCACCCCAATGACAACGCAACAACAGCCTCGGATGAGAGACCCACTTTTGATGACAACCATGGCAAACGAAATAAGGACTACGAATTGATGGCATGCACCTGGAATATCCGGTCCCTTATATGGGAAGATGCCCAGCTGGTTGACGTCCTCGTAAAAATAAAGGCTGACATCACCGCCGTCCAAGAAATGCGATGGACGGGACAAGGACAGASACGAGTAGGTCCTTGTGGCATTTACAACAGTGGCCACATAAAAGAGCGCAAGTTTGGTGTGGGATTTGTGTTGGGAGAGACTCCGTCGCCCCGGTGAATGAACGTCTAGCCACAATCCGCATCAAAGCGAGGTTCTTCAACATATCGCTGATTTGCGCTCACGCCCCGACGAAGAGAAGGACGATGTGACCAAAGATGCCTTTTATGAGTGCTTGGAAAGCACTTATGAGAGCTGCCCCCGCCACGATGTCAAAATCGTGCTTGGCGACTTTAAYGCCAGGGTGGGCAAAGAAGGTATCTTTGGCACAACGATCGGTAAATTCAGAATCCACGAGGAAACATCCCCAAATGGGTTAAGGCTGATCGACTTCGCCGGGGCCCGAAATATTCATCAAGCTACCTGGCGGTCTCCGGATCGAAAAACCATAACCAGATCGATCATGTTGTGATAGACGGAAGACACGTGTCCAGTGTTTTAGATGTGCGTGCACTGCGAGGTCCTAACATCGACTCGGACCACTATCTTGTTGCAGCCAAGATTCGCACGCACCTTTGTGCAGAAAAAAACGCACGCCATCAAACACAACGAAGGTTCGACGTCGAGAAGCTGCAATCACAACAGACAGCCGAATGATTTTCTAGTCGGCTTGCACTCCTGCCCTGTGAGAGCACTCGTCAACAACTCGGTATAAGGGAACTGTGGGACGGCATTTCAAACTCTTTACGTACAGCCGCAAACAAAACCATTGGTTTTCGGAAGGTGGAAAAGAACAGCTAGTATGACGAGGAGTGCCGTGTCGCAGCGGAGAGAAAATAGGCTGTCTACCTCGCAACGTTACGATCGACCACAGCACGTGCGGGATGGAATAGATAAGGAGAGTTGAAGAGCTTGATAAGCTGGCCGACAGGGATAATACTCGAAAATTCTACGAACAAATGCAGCGGCTTACAGAAGGTTTCAAGACCGGGGCATACCCTTGGAGAACCCCCAACGGTGATCTAGTCACCGATGCCCAGAGCATACTTAAATTAAGGAGGGAAAACTTCTCCAGCCTGCTGAATGGCAGTGAACGCACAACGCCAGGAGAAGGCGAACCCGATTCCCCAATCGACGACGAAGGAGCAGACGTTCCATTGCCCGACCAGAAAGAAGCTCGAATAGCAATTACCCGCCTGAAGAACAAAAAAGCGTCGCGGGCTGATGGATTGCCGGCCGAGCTATTCAAACACTGCGGCGAAGAACTGATAAGGAGCATCCATCAGCTTCTTTATAAAATATGGTCGGACGAAAGCATGCCCAACGATTGAAACTTAAGTGTGCTACGCCCAATCCTCAAAATAGGAGACCTCACAATCTGCGCCAACTACCGTGGGATAAGCCTCTTCAATATCGCATACAAGGTTCTATCGAGCGTATTGTGTGAAAGATTAAAGCCCACCGTGAACAAACTGATTGGACCTTATCAGTGTGCCTTCAGACCTGGAAAATCAACAACCGACCAGATATTCACCATTCGCCAAATCTTGGAAAAGACCCGTGAAATGAGAATCGACACTCACCACCTCTTCGTCGATTTCAAAGCTGCTTTCGACAGCACGAAAAGGAGCTGCCTTTATGCCACGATGTCTGAATTTGGTATCCCTGCAAAACTTATACGGCTGTGTAAACTGACGTTGACCAGCACCAAAGGCTCTGTCAGAATCGGGAAGGACCTGTCCGAGCCGTTCGATACCAAACGAGGTTTCAGACAAGGCGACTCTGTATCGTGGGACCTTTTCCACCTGCTTCTGGAGAAAATAGTTCGAGCTGCAGAACTAAATAGAGAAGGTACCATCTTCTATAAGAGTGTACAGCTGCTGGCGTATGCCGATGATTTTCGATATCATCGGCCTGAACACCCGCGCCGTTAGTTCTGCTTTCTCCAGACTGG
>NW_017534657.1:9022-15406 GCF_001853355.1 Bactrocera latifrons
GGAACGATGAGCTGTACGAGATATACGACGACATTGAGATAGTTCAGCGAATTAAAAGACAGCGGCTACGCTGGCTAGGTCATGTTGTCCGGATGGGCGAAAACACTCCAGCTTTGAAAGTATTCGACGCAGTACCCGCCGGGGGAAGCAGAGGAAGAGGAAGACCTCCACTCCGTTGGAAGGACCCAGTGGAGAAGGACCTGACCTATATTTGAACAAATCCCCAAGGTAAAGAATAAATCACTTATATCCGTATTAAACACCTACGAAATATAATATTAGCAGATTCCAAAAATAAGACTTTTAATGCAAACGTTAAAGAAAATGTAGCATATTTTGTGACAGATTAAAACCCACCATCAACAAACTGATTGGACCTTATCTGTGTGGCTTTGGACCTGGCAAATCAACAACCGACCAGATATTCACCATGCGCCAAACCACATCACCTCTTCGTCGATTTCGAAGCTGCTTTAGACAGCACGAAAATGGCGCGACATCTGTATTTGGTATCCCCGCAAAACTTATACGGCTGTGGAAACTGACGTTGAGCGACACTAAAAGCTCCGTCAGAATCGGGAAGGACCTCTCCGAGCCGTTCGATACCAAACGAAGTATCAGACAAGGCGATTACCTATCGTGCGACTTCTTCAACCTGCTTCGGGAGGAAATAATTCAGCTGCTCGCGTATGCCGATGATATTGATGTCATTGATCAATAGTTACCGGAAAATCCCTAAAAACAGCCCTTTTCTTTTTCCCATACAAACGAATGAATGTTTGTTTGTTAGTAACGCTAAGAGAACAGCTGCATCAATTTTGATGGAATTTTCAGAGGTTCTTCGGTGTGGATCGGGGAAGGTTTGAAAAAAAAAAACTTATACTCTTCATGAGGAAAAGTAGGAAAATTGGATATTTAAAAAAATTAACTTTTTTTCCAAACATATTTTTTTTTAATTTTTGTAAATTATTTGAATCGTTCAATTTCGGTCGCTTGCTTTTTCAATCCGGCTATTCAAAAGAAAAATTATTGAAAATTATTCAGTGAAAACTTTACGTGTGTTTCACACAAAGTGATCAATTGCGAAGAGGTCGCCCTAATATCAGCCGGCGTTCTTTTTGTCATCAACGTATGGCAGCCCAAGCAAGGCAAGGATGCGGTGACATACTTGCGGAATTATGGATCACGGTCAATCAGCAAACGACCGTCACGATGTCATAGCACTTTGCAGACACCACACCGCCACTTCGGTTTGTATGTCCGATAATAAATGCACCAAACACTATCCACGAGCTTTTCTTTCGGAAACACAAACTAGAAATGATGGATATCCACTCTATCGGCGTCACTCACGCGATGACAATGACAGAACATTCAGCATTCAATTTAAAATAGTGAATATCGAAGTTTATAACACACGCATCGTACTATATTCACCATTATTGTCTAATTCACATTCAAAACTCACATCAATGTTGAATATTACAGTTTGGTGCAATCGATAAAATACGATCGTAATGTTGTTGACTTAAACTGGAAGATTCAAAGTCAAATTCCGGGAGACTTGCGCTAATACAAATCGATCGATTTCTTGACAACGAAGACGACGCCGTGAATTATCAAGTGGCATTTATAATTTCTTTGGACAGGCTTGGTATGCCATCGCATAATTTGCGTCTCAAAGTTAGATATGTCTTTAATATGTTTCGCAATCTTTATGCGCAGAAACAGTGTAATGGAACCCTACTGATAGTGACGCCGCTATCGAATACAAGGGGACAGGATGCTTGATTCGACGAATTTTTTCGAGAACGATTTGCCATTTCAGCTCAAACATATTGTGATTCCAGGCATACATCTGGAAATGCTATGTTCTTCACACGGCCAGATATACTTGGCGTGTTCACGAAAACCATCTTCTCTGTATATTTACGTACCTGAACTTTCAACTTTCCATACATTATAGTCGAGTTAACAACAGCGCGGCAATCGTTTCCTATTTTCGCTACGTGGCGCCAATTGTGTGTTCCAAGCGAAGCTAGCTGCTTCTCCACTTGGTCCTTCCTCTGCTTCCCCCGACGAGCACTGTGTCAAATAATTTTAGAGCTATAGTGTTTTCGTCCATTCGGTCAACATGACAGTCAAGCGTAGCCACTGTCTCTTAATTCGCTGAATTATGTCAATGTCGTCGTATATCTCATACAGCTCATAGTTCCATCGAATGCGATATTCGCCGTGGCCAATGAACAAATACCACAAATCTTTCGCAGAGCTTTTCTCTCGAAAACTCGCAACGTCGACTCATCAGTTGTTGTCATCGTCCAAGCCACTGCATTATATATCAGGACAGGAACCATGAGAGAGAGTTTGATTTAGTTCGTCGAGAGAGACTTTACTTCACAATTGCCTACTCAATCCGAAGTAGCACCTGTTGGCAAGAGTATCCTGCGATGGATTTCCTAGTGCAACGACTGTTTGTTTGATGACAAGAGATATTTCGTCTTGTCCTCGTTCATTGCCAGGCTCATTTGCTTTGTTGCCTTATCCAGTTTTTAAAAAACAGGACTAACGGAGCGGGTGTTGAGGTCGCTGATATCAATATTATCGGTATACATCAGCAGCTGTATGATCTTATTTTCTCCAGCAGCAAATTGAAGAAATCGTACGCCTGGAGATCTGGCAGGACCTAGAGATTCGGGAAGGAATGGAAATGGCGCGGTTGCGGAGGTCTGTTTTGGTTCGGTTGGGTAAAGTGTTGTGCGAGGGTGGGGTCTGATTAAATAAAATATAAATCAGAAGAAGTGCTGTGTTTGTCTTATTACTGGTGGTAAAGGTGAGTTGTTACAGTGGCGACGAGGCAAATTTGTGAAAATCTAAAAGAAAAAAAAAAGAAATAGGTAAATCGAAGCTGACATGGGATGTGCCGAAGCCCGAAGCAACTGACGTACATATGTATATGTAAGAAAAAAAGTAGCATACATAAGTGTACGTCGGCGGGCTAAATGAAAAAAAAAAAACCAAAACCACAAGTATATATAAAATATGCCGGCGAGCACGAAGAGCACGAAAATTGGTGTAATACACCAACGGTCAGAGACCGAAACAACTGACATACATAATTGTAAGTCGGCGAGCTCACTGAGACAATTTTTATTGCAGCGACAATAAATAATTGAAAAACAAGAGCAACTCGCACAAAATGTGCCGGTGAGCAATACAAATCGGGGAAAAAATTATACCAACGATCATAGCAACTGGCATACGTTATGCCGGCGGGCAAAAGCAACTGACATACATACAAATGTACGTTTGTGTGCGTAAACGTATAACATTGTATGTGGGCGAGCAGAAAAAGCAAATGAAAATATGCAAAAGCAACTGGTAAAAAAAAAAATAGGCAAAGCGAATGGATAGGTACGAGGTGATAGCAAAGCAAACTCAAACGCATTTTACGTTGCGCCATTGAAATCGAACAACGAACAGTCAGCTGTTCGTTTGCTGTCATCTAGTACAATAATCCACCTTACGAAGAAGTGTGCCGACGGGCTAAAGAATAATAGTGTGAACAAAGAAATTGAAAGGCAATTAATATGTGTGTTGACGCCGTTACCGCCCAATTACTTTTGCCACGTCTGTATCGGCAGAGCAATCATTTCTTTTCCTCTTATTCGAAGTGTTTTCGAAGTTTTAACTCGCGCGCAACTAAACCATAACGAAAAAGTTGCGCGCTCTCTCCTTTTGCGACCGCTCACCGATCCAGACGTGGTAAGTGTTTGTCCAATTTATTATTTGTAAAATACATTTTCTATAAGAAACCTTTTGGTTTTTATTTTAATATTTTTGTGGAATAACATTGCGCCGACCGTTTCCCCACTGCCAACCACATCTACGGAACGAACGAGCACCGTGCTCCACCACCCGAATTCGAGCCGGATAACAGGTAACAATTTGATTTTTATTAAAGTGAAAGTGCATAATTTGCCCGATTTAGCAACTCGCAAGTTACAACCAAACATATTTTGGATTTGTGCTCTGCAAGCTATAAGGCAATAGATTGGTTAATTTGTGCATAAGTTCTGTACAAAACCCATTGTGCTGTGTGAAGTGGAGRCCAAAACTTATTTTTGGCACTCTACCCACAAAATCAACGCACAAGTCTGCAGGTAGTATTTTTCTTTATTTAAGTACAACAATAAATACACCTAGCAAATGCACTGATTTTTCACTTTGCATATAAAAAGACAAAAAAAAAACCACACTGTTATCCGAATAACATTATAAATTTCTTGGGCGCACAAAATCATCTGGAGCGTCAACAATCTTCCTCGGTTTCTTGTGGTTAATTTGAATCTAGTCGCTCAACTCTGCCTTTCCATATATTGCTCGAATAGCAATAAAGGCAAGCAGCAATAACGCAGCTGCAGTTTCGCGAGTGAAACAAAAAAAAAAAAAATAGAAAGAAAAGTGAAGTGAGCGACAGGCAAGAAAGCCAAACAGCAGAAAGTCAAAGAGCCGCACAGGCCGAGCAGCAAAAAGAATAGCAGCAAAGCCAAGCAACACGGCCATAGCAGCAAAAAAATGAGTATAGTGGTGAAATCGAAATAGTTCGAAAATAACCCAGTGCACAAAGTGAAGTGATTAGTTGACAAAGTGCTTGTGAGTTTTTATCTGTATTATATTTGCATTTAAATGAAGCAATTAAGCACAAATCAATTTTGTTTGTGTACATATCCGAATACTAGGCGTGCAAGTGCATTGGGACGATTACACAGCAAGCACATACAAATTAAAAAATATATATACTTTGAGAAAATACTTGACTCAATTATTAATTTTTTTGTTCTTTTGAAAATTCACGCCTCACTAAGAAACAACGCACTACTAATTATTAGTTTGTCCGTGAGTGCTTCTGTAACTTTTGAACTTTTTTGCAACATATTCTAAATTTTAATTTCAAAGTTTTAGATCCGATTTTGCGCAAAATTTTTGCAGTTCCGGTTCAATTTCCAAAACAATGGAATCCCTTAGAGCATTTATCACAGCTGCAGACGCTCTACTGGAGTTTGAGGAGTCTTTTACTCCAACAGCAAACAACTAAAGTGCCTACTCTCTCGAAGTACAACAAGCTGAACTGAGATCTCTGTGGACAGAGGTAAAGTCAGAATATAAGTTGTGTTTGCCAAAAGTGGATCGTTCCGACACAAGCTCAATTGACGACATCAAGCTTAAAAATTCAAGCTGTTACCACGCTTATGTGTGTTGCGCGGCCTTGATGGGCGAAAACACGCACAACCTCACGGYGTTCAACCAAAGCCCAACTTCAAATTCTACGGTGATTCAACCTGAACGGTTACAACAACCTGTAGAATCCGTGAGGTGTTCTATCAATTTGCCGCCATGTGATACTGAGATATTTCATGGCGATGTTTTACAATGGTCCTAATTTAGGGTTTTATTTGCCGCTATATATGGGAATAACCCAAGGCTATCTCCGGTAGAAAAGTTATTCCATTTGAATCAAAAAACGCGAGGTGAAGCAAAAGCTATTGTTTCGAAAGCGCCACTGACGAACGACGGATTCGCATTGGCTTGGAATAATTTGTTGTGTAGGTATGAAAACAAGCGAGTGCTTGTCAACACACAACTAAATTTATTGTTCAAGCTTAAGCACATTTCTACAGAATCTGAGACCGAACTCAGAAATTTACAGCGGGAGATTAAAAGCTGCATTTCAGCTTTACAAATACATGGYATCAATATAGATAGCTGKRATGCCATATTCACGTATTTSTGTTCTATCYGACTACCGGACTATACACTGTCGCTTTGGGAACAATCTCTCGATTCGGATTCAGAGATGCCAAAATGGGTTGAGTTAGACAAATTTCTAACCAAACGGGWTAAAACGCTTGAGAGAGTATCAAACCTCATAGGCGAGTTGAGTACTCAACCTAATATTGAGTCGGGTAATCGTGAAGGTCGGATACCAACCTTGCAGTCAAGAATTGGACCCATCAATAACAATAATCAATGTAAACTGTGCTCATCTCAATCGCACATTTTGAAAACTTGTCAAAGATTCATTGAGATGCAGCCTAACGCACGGCTAAATTCTGTCAGAAAACTTCAAGTCTGCCTTAACTATTTATCAGACTCACATGAAGTCAAAAATTGTAAAAGTATGTTTAATTGTTCCAAATGTAAACAGAGACATCACTCTATGATTCACCGGGATCAGAGTGAGGAAATAGGTCAGATATCCGACAGCACAGGCACTACTGAGATTTCTACTAAATCTCATGTGGCCTCTATTAAGGTCAATATTTCAAATGTGTCTACCAGTCGAAGCATGCTCTTAGGTACAGCCATGGTGACCATATGTCA
>NW_017534657.1:16851-28551 GCF_001853355.1 Bactrocera latifrons
CAGCAGAAACGCCAATCTCAAACACATGCATTTGCAGTAATACTGCAAGGCGGGGAGAATGTTGACGCCGCCACGCCCAATTTCTTTTGCCACGTCTGTATCGGCAGAGCAATCTTTTCTTTTCCTCTTATTCGAAGTTTTTTCGAAGTTTTAATTCGCGCGCAACTAAACCATAACTAAAAAGTTGCGCGCTCTCTCCTGTTGCGATCGTTCACCGATCCAGACGTGGTAAGTGTTTGTCCAATTTATTATTTGTAAAATACATTTATTATAAGAAATCTTCTGGTTTTTATTTTAATATTTTTGTAGAATAACATTGCGCCGACCGTTTCCCCACGGCCAACCACGTCTACGGAACGAGCACCGTGCTCCACCACCCGAATTATCAATGTGTAAATGCAAGACGCATTCACCACATGAGCTGCTGTTAAAATAGCAATAAGTTCGTATTTTGTTTTTTCGACCTCGCTTTGTTATGTTATGCATGACAGACAGAGGCAAAATTGCACTTCATTTTGTTCGTATTTCTTTGCGTGTTTGCTATCAGCTGGGGTGAAATCGTCTTCACAATTTTTGAAAGAAAATAAAGTTGGTACTGGAAATTCTGGTGTTATTTGCCATTACAAAATTAAATAAATGTATCTGTTTTATTCTCTCAATAGGATAACAAATATTAGAAGAAAATTTGCGACTTGATAAAACAAAGGCATTCAATCCAAAGTAAATTGAAATCATGAACATAGCGGGCGTACCAACATTTTTGTGCAACACGAGTGGGAGAAGTGGTACCGTGCCTTTTATCTATACCTGAAAGCCAAGGACATCAAAGATCCTATTAAAAGAAAGAATGAACTGTTGTATTTAGGAGGGATGCAGCTTCAAGACGTTATCTACAATATACCTGGCGCACTCATAGAACCTGAAGAGAAGAAAGATGTGTTTAAGCCTTTAGTAGATAAAAGGAAGTCCACTTTTGAACGTCACTTATTTCGATCTTTGAAACCTGAGGTGGGGGAAAACTTGAATAATTTTATTCTTAGGCTAAGAAAACAAGCCGCTAAGTGCCAGTTTGGATACATGGGCACCTACTGAGCTTAAGAAACGTGTATTAGAAAAGGAGCATTCTCTAGATGAAATAATTGAGATGTGCTTGGTATGTGAGTAAATTAAAACACAATCAGAGACTATGATCTTGCCGTCGTAAATAAGGAAAGGGAAACAGAGTGCAGAAGATGTGGTCGAAAGGGGCATTTGAGTAGCAGCGCTGGTTGTCCAGCCAAAAATGTGAGAAGTAATAAGTGTAACTTTATAGGGCATTTTGCTAAAATGTGTAAGACAAGGGCTCATAAACGGAAACAGAATGATGAAACAACCGATAAGGTAAAAAGGAAGAAAAATTATGCATCCAAAGTCCACTGTGTTGCAGGGGATTACAAATCTGATGGCGAGCATAGTACACTTAACGAGTATAATTGTTTTAAAGTATCAGACAACTTCAACGAAGATCTAAATGAGCTAATAGATTGTTTCATTGGTGGTAAAAAAATTTCGATGCTAATTGACTCTGGTTCACGCTTTAATCATCTCACAGAAAATGACTAGGAAAGTCTGTGTAGTAAAAATGCCACAGTATGGAATATGCGTGGTGAGTCAGATGTTCAAATCCGGACGTACGCTGGAAAAGACCCGCTGAGAGTAAAACTTGTATTTGAGTCTGTTATTGGTATTGATTTGAATTCAAATGTGATTTCTTCATTCTATGTTATTGRGAATGGCAGACAATCACTGTTGGGTAGAGATACGGCCAAAAAACTAAGGGTTTTGAAGCTAGGCATCGAGGTAAACGCGCTTGAAAATCGGGTTCCTTTTCCGAAAGTAAAGTTAATACAGATATCCTCGACCATTGACAAGTCAGTTAGACCAGTACAACAACCGCTTAGGCGAATTCAATCTGCGGTAGAGGAGAAGGTTGACCAGAAGTTGAAAGAAGCGTTAGCACAAGATATTATCGAGTCAGTAACGGGGCCAAGTGCATGGATTTCACCCATAGTAATTGTATTTAAAGAAAATGGTGACATCCGTTTATGCATAGATATGCGACGTGCAAATAAGGCTATTTTAAGGGAAGCTACCCATTGCCAACATTTGATTCGTTTATGACGCGACTCACAAGAGCGAAGTATTTTTCTAGATTAGACCTCAAGAACGCCTGCCACCAATTAGAATTGGATGAACAAAGGAGAGAGATAACCACATTTATTACGACCAAAGGCCTATTCAGATATAAGAGGCTTTTATTTGGGGTTAACTCGGCCCCTTAAATCTTTCAGCGAACGATGGAAAATATACTGCCTGGTCAGAAAAACGCCCTTAATTACCTAGATGACATTAGTGAATATGGTGAAACAGAGGCCGAACATGATAGGAACTTACAAGGCGTTTTAAAAGTTTTTAAAGAATTTAACATAAAGATTAATGACTCGAAATGTATCTGGAAAGCACAGAAACTGACATTTTTAGGACTTCTGTTGTCTTCGGATGGTATCGACCCTGATCCAGAAAAGATCAATGCCGTTTTAAAATTTCGAGCGCCTTCTACCAAAGAGGAAATCAGGAGTTTCTTAGGTCTAGTAACATACCTTGGAAAATTTTTTAAGGCACCTGATTAAAAAGGACATAAAGTTGGTGTGGGGTCTGCAACAAGAAGCCGCATTTCAAAAATGTAAATACAGTTTGGCAAAAATACCAACATTCTCATATTTTGACCCAAAGAGACGTAATCAGGTAATAGCTGACGTAAGCCCAGTGGCGTTGGGTGCGATACTCCTTCAATTCCAAAGTGAGTCACCTCAAGTCATTTCGTTTGCCAGTAAATCCCTGTCAGAAGTGGAACGCCGGTATTCACAGACCGAAAAGGAAAGTTTGGCGTTAGTCTGGGCAGTTGAACGGTTTTATTATTATCTGGCAGGGATAGAATTCGAACTCGTCACGGACCATAAACCACTAGAAGCAATTTTTAAAGGCTCGAGCTCTCACAATGTTAGAAATTTATCAAGGTAGCTCCTCAGATCCCGAATCCTTAGAGGCAATTAGAAATGTTAAGGAAGATACTTGGGGCGACAAATCAATTAACAAGTTTCTTCCTTTTCGCTTGGAGCTATGTGCGGTTGGAAACATGCTTCTACGGGGACCCAAATCGTTGAGATCTCGCGTCCTGGAATTAGCCCACGAAGATCACCCAAATGAAACAGTAATGAAAAGAAGAGTTCGATCGACGGTCTGGTGGCCCCTCATCGACAGGGAAGTTGAAAAATTCGTTAAAAACTGTCGCAGTTGCTTACTAGTATCTAGGTCCAACAACCCGGTCCGGGAGTTTGTTGACGCTGAGCTTTAATCTTTCACAATATACGCTCGAAAGAGCCTTATATGCGATGTTGAGGAGGCTTATCCCACGGTAGTTGGCGCAGATTGTGGGGTCTCCTTGTTTGAGGATTGGTCATAGCATACTTAAATTGCAATCGTTGGGCATGCTTTCGTCCGACCWTATTTTACAAAGAAGCTGATGCATGCTCCTTATCAGTTCTTCGCTGCCGTGTTTGAATAGCTCGGCCAGTAATTTACCGGCTTCCCCCACTTTGTTGTTCTTCAGACGGGTAATTGCTATTCGAACTTCTTCATGGGCGGGCAATGGAACGTCTGCTCCATCGTCATTGACTGGGGAAATGGGGTTCGTATTCTCCTGCCGTTGTACGTTCACTGCCATTCAGCAATCTGAAGAAGTGTTGCCTCCATAATATAAGTATGCTGTGGTCATCGGTGACTACATCGCCTTTGGGAGTTCTACAAGAGTATGCTCTGGTCTTGAAATGCACCATAAGCCGCCGCATTTATTCATACTCATGCATTTCGGCCTCTTTCTTTTTCTGTCTGCAAATGCGTCTCGCTTCCCTCTTCAACTCTCGGTATCTATCCCATCCCGCACGTGTTGTGGTCAATCGTAACGTTGCGAGGTAGGCAGCCCGTTCTATCTTCACTGCGACACGGCACTCCTCGTCGTCCTACCTGCTCTTTTGCACTTTCCGAAAACCTATGGTTTCGGTTGCAGCTGTACGTAAGGAGTTTGAAATGCCGTCCCACAGTTCCCTTATACCGAGTTTTTGACAAATGCTCTCAGAGAGCAGGAGGGCAAGCCGTGAAGAAATTCGGTCGATACTCTGTCCTGATTGCAGCTTCTCGACGTCGAACCTTCCTTGTGTTTGGAGACGTGTGGTTTTTACTGCACAGGGGCGGGTGCGAATCTTTGCTGCAACGAGATGGTGACCCGAGTCGATGTTAGGCCTTGGAGCGTACGCTCGTCTAGAAAACTGGAGACGTGTCGTCCGTCTATCACAAGACGATCGATCTGGTTGGTGGTTTTTCGATCCGGAGACATCCAGGTAGCTGGATGTATTTTCTTATGCTGAATTCTAATACTAGATAACCATATAGGCATGGAAGTCTATCAGCCTCAACCCATTTGGGGATGTTTCGTTGAATTTACCGATCTTAGTGCCAAGCACCATTTTGACATCGTGGCGGGGGCAGCTCTCATAGGCCCTTCCTTCTGTTCCCTCGGGGCGTGGGCGCAAATCAGAGATATTTTGAATAACCCCGCTTGCGTGAGCCATATGTAAAAGAATCGTTTCTGGCCACTCCCAATAGCGATCAGAGAACAGTCCTCACTTGCGTGAACTTCTACACATGACTCCATCCTCCACTACTTCCCTTAGCCCCCCTATATTTAATATAAAGATTTTCGAACTTCACGGTTACTTTTTACCACATATATAGGAAAATAAGAGGGAGTATTTTATTCATAAGAGTGTATCTTTGTGTCTCAATCAGATCAATTTGAGCGAAATCTTGTCCTTGCGTCCATATAACTAATAGCTAATGGGGCGGCATTCACGGCCTTACAACTCCTGGAGGACTTTTTGCTTCGAACTGATATTGGAGTAGGAAAACTTTATTTCAATTTGATAGAACCTTGGGCCAGTGGTAGCGGCATTCTGGCACCTGAGTATGATGAGGTGACACTCATCAGAAATGGCTGTCGTGTATTAAAACTCTGGCAGTCCTCAGAGTACGTCTAGAGGAAAGTCTGAAGGATGAAATTCCTCCCGATTAACCTCTTACACACAAAGGTGGCCTCCGCCAATCCACTGCATTCTCTGGAACAATACGAAGCGGATGTCGTCCTGATCCACGAACCGTGGCTGACTGGTAACGGGATCTCTGGATTGCGGACGAAGAGCCATAAACTGCGTCTAGGCATGGTGCCAGCGTCATCATCGGTTCGGACGCTAACTCGCGACACTCAATATGGGTAGCTCGGATACCAATAATAGAGGTGAGTCGCTTTTTAATCTTATTGTTAGCGAAAATCTTCGCATCTGTAATGGGGGAAATTCTCAAACTTTAGTGACCACAGACAGTGAGAAGGTTCTTGACCTCACCCTAGCCTTACACGGGTGATCACAGGTAGATTGGGTTTAGTCTAGTCAGAGAAGGTCCGCCTAGAAAATCTTTCAGAAAACACAGATTGAGAAGATTACGGCAGGAGGCTTCGGTAAACTCTCCCATGCGCACCGAGGGTGGACGCGTTGACCCCCTCCGATGTGTTGGCTGGGTGGGTAGAAGTCTTCAGCTCGGCGTGCAATGCTACACTGCAGGGTTCCTGTTCACTGAAAACCACGAAGGGCAGAGGGAAACCTCTATGGTGGACTATGGAAATCTCGGAAATTAGGGCGTCCTGCAGACGTTTATTTAACAGGGCCCGTAGGAGTGGGTTATCTATCTATGATTGGGAAGATCTTATCTAATGATCGAGGAAAAGCTTCTGCGGAAAAGTGTAGGGCTGTCACGAGTCCTCTAGATTTAAGCGTATTCTCGCAAAAATCACAGTATCCCTGGGTTATCTCAAGGTAAATGGGAGGTGTTCCCTGAGCAGTGAAGAAACACTTCAGATGCTTCTTGATGCTCATTTCCCGAGCAACATGTCCTCTGCGGAGGTATTTCTGGGAGTGTTATATGTTGACTATATGGCCTTTGCCGACCTTCTGGATGAGCGACATTTGGCATAGGCGATTAATTCGTTCAAACCGTTCAAGTCCCTGGGACCTGACGGCATCGTACCAGCGTAGGTGCAGCAGGCTGTTAAGGTGTCATGCAGCTAGTTTGCACCTATCTATGCGAACAGCATCAGATTAGGTTACATCCCGGAGGCCCGGAGATGAGTCAGAGTTACATTCATCCCGAAGGCTGTCAAGGGCTCCCACGTTACGGCCAAGAATTTCAGGAACATAAGCCTCTCCTCCTGTTTGCTTAAAACTTTGGAGAGACTGATGGACTGGTATATAAGGAGGCGCACTCCGTGAGACTATCTATCAGGAGCGTAACATGCTTATCCTAAAGGCAGGTCAGTGAACACTGCCCTGCATGTTATGGTATCATGGGTTGCCGAAGCCATCATCGAAGCCGAACATCGAGAAGAGAGCTAAAAAGGCATCGATTGCACTATACTGCTGTAAAGGAGCTATTGGAAAGAGGTAGGGTCTCTCACCGAAAGTGGTCCTTTGGCTCTATGACACCATAGTCAAGTCCATAATATTCTATGGAGTCTTTATGTGGTGGAGCGCTTTAGAGAAGACCACATTTGCAAAGAATCTCGAGAACGGGCTGCGCTCATCAGCAAGTGCAGAGCCTTAAGGCCCACCCCAACCATGGCACTTAAAGCAATTCTGAACATAACGCCCATGGACATCGCCGGAAGGAAAATTGTCTCGAAATCTTAACTCTATATGATTGAGTTTATATCTTAACCCTTCTGCACAAATTGGGTCAAAATGACCCAAATTTAAGAAACAAACGCGTATTACCATGCCTTAGGATGGCTAATTGCTTATAAAACCATTTTTATATCCTCAGACTGAGTCTTATGATGAGTTGTACGTACACATTTTTTTCCAGGACGAGCCAGTTTTTTTACATAATTTTTTAAAAACTTTTCGTACGCGTATACAATTTGTGGGTCATTTTGACCACCAAGAAAATTTGTGCTCAAATGTGACTAAACAGAAAAAGCGTGCTAGTGCTCATTTGTGAATTTTGCAGTGCCTAGTGATAACGGTATTGAACTTTATTTTCTGATTTTTTTTTTTGATGCTATGTATGTACATATGTATGTAGTCAATGAATTTTGTTTTGCTCTGGGATAACTGTATTCTACTACATACAGCAAACATACGTCCAAGCTTATGAAAATGTTGTCAGTTGTGTGATTTATTTCAACTGTGAAGACGCTCGGGTAGACAATTTTTTTGCTCAGTGATATTCGAATGTAAAAATCTGCGCAATTAAAATGCAGCGAAGAAACCAGGTAATAATTTAACTTTTTTATAATATTGCGATTCTTTTATTATATGTAGGTATGTATTCATATTTGTATATATTCTATCACGTCAAAGAATTGAAGAAATTGTCAATGATGATGACGAGTCACTTGATGAAGCGTCTGATAAAGATCAAAATTTTCAATGTGATGAATCTGAAATAAATGAGTCTGATATATCTACAGATTCTTTTGATAGCATTGAAATTATTAGCAGAGAAACGCAAGGAAATAATGAGTGTTTTCCTCCAAAAGGGTACGATTGTTTGGTACAAAGATCCTCGGCAAATGCAATGCAGCAGAATGCGACAAGAATGCATTCTTTCAAATAAACCTTCACAACACGCACGTTCCTTGGTGCTTTCGATTTATTCATTTCACTAGAACTGAAACAAATTATTGTTGAAATGACCAACCTCAAGGGCGTGCAGTTATATGAAAGTAAGTGGGAGATCATTGATATAATAGAACTGGAAGCATACTTTGGGCTGCAGATCATGGCTGCTGTTTCCAAGTCTAACGGAGAAAGCTTGAGATGTTTATGGGATAAAACAAATGGAAGACCCGTATTCCGCGCTGTTATGCATATTGAACAATTTATGCAAATTCCACGATGCCTCCGTTTCGATAGCCATGAAGATAGGGAAACCAGAGGGTGGCGTGATAAGCTAGCTCCAATAAGAAATATTTGGGACAAATGGAGCAAAAATCTTAAACTGATGTATAATCCAAATGAAAATGTGACCGTCGATGAGCAGCTGGTACCTTTCGTGGAAGATGCTGTTTTAGACAGTACATACCTTCCAAACCTGCCAAATATGGCATAAACATATGGGCTCTTTGCGATTCCAAGTCCAACTACGCATGGAATATGGATGTCTATCCAGGAAGGGCCAGAAATACTCAGCCAGAAAATAACCAAGGTAAAAGCTATCAACATGAAAAAAATAGCAGTGAAACAAACAATACAAAAATATTTTCTTTAAGTGAAAATGTAGTTATAAATCTCACACGCAATTTGGGGAGAGGTTATACCGTCACGTGTGACAACTTTTTTACAACCTACAATTTGGCTGTCGAATTGCTTCGACGTAAAATAACGGTAGTAGGAACAGTTAGAAAGAATAAGAAGTTTCTTCCCCTCCAAGCTATTGACGTCAGGAATAAACCAGTGTATTATTCGGAATTCTTTTTCACACAAAATGTGATTGTTGTGACCTACATGCCAAAGAAATACAAATTCGTTGTTGTAATGAGTACTCTTCATCATTCGGCAGAGACTAGGGATGATCAGAAAAAGAAACCAGAAATAATACATCACCATAATGCGACTAAAGCAGGTGTTGATGCGCTGGACCAATTAGTAGCAACGTACACATGTAAACGCCAAACGAAACTATGGGCAGTTGCACTCTTTTCCAATATGGTCGATGTTTCGGGATATAACGCATATGTTATATGGACCGAACTTAATCGCGAATGGAACAGAACTAAAAACTTTAAGCGGCGATTATTTTTAGTAGATTTCACACACATTTTTTCCACATCTTTGGTAGCCCCTCACATTGCACGCCGAAAGCGAATGCCCTATGGTCCTTCTGCAAAAAAAGTTGTGGAAAACATCCGGGAAGTAGTCGCAGCAGACACTCCGAGTTTGTCCACGGTCGTGCAGCCTCAAGATTCTCCTTTATGCTTCTTGGGTAAGAGGCAAAGGTGTTTTTATTGTCCACATATTGCACCCGAACCAACCCTTTCCTTACTTTCTTTTATTTAATTTTTTGAAATAGTTAGCCGGTTTTTTTTACAGCGAACCAAAAAAAAACTAAAAATTTTGAATTTAAAAGAATTAATGAATAAAGAACTTTCAGCCAAATTTAGTTTGCATAAAGATGGTCACACGCAGAGCTATATTGCTGAAATATTATTGCCGGCTAGAAGAAAACGTGTCATCAGGAAAAAGGAAAAAGGGCATCCTGAAATTACAACGAAGAGAGTTGATAAGCGAATATTGAATATTTCCAAATCTGATCCCTTCAAATCAGCTCCAAAAATCCACGCACAGCTTATAAAAGAAGGCTAAAACATCCCTCAGTGCACACTGTCCTTAACAAGTTGCGCTAAGCCAATATTCAACGCAATGTTACAAGAAAGTTACCTTACCTAAATGTATCAAATATGAAAAAAACAAGCAGTTTATAAAGGCACATATTAGAACTTCAAAATGTTTGGCTCTAGACCAGAGGTGGGCACTCACACATATTGTTACATTTGTACACGCATACTATTACTATTTGTGTGTGAAGCAGCGAAAGCACGAATTTGAGCATGTCGTTCGGCACAACAACAGTGTACACTGAGTCGTGCAAGTTAACGTACAAATGTGCTATTAATGATTATTATTTATTGTTAGTACTTTTTATTCTTATTATATCATTATTATATTATTATTATTATTATTTAATAAGACTATCTATGTCTATTTCTCCGTCGTGGGTCTTAATCCGGAGGAGGTCTGCTAAATGCTGGTCCGTCATTCGATTTCTTTGTTTGTTAAGTATAAGTTTCATCGACGAAAAGGCAGATTCACAGTTGTATGTCGATCCAAACATAGAATACAGTCTGTAAATCTGATCCTTTGTCTTTGGATATTTCTTTTCGTCGATTGCCCTCCAAAATTGTTCGCCAGTTAGCAACGGAATTGAGAAATCTTGTCTCATGTTAACTAACTCTGGTTGCAGTTCAGGGTCTTACTTTTCAATATCGCAGATAAGGGTATTTTCGTGCAAATCTATTAGATTCTTTATAATTTCAAAATCTTTAAATCTTAAATGATAATCTGTGTATAAGTTTTCTAGTATGTTACAGTATTCTATGTTCTTATCAAATGTTTTAAATTGGCTATAGATTTCTGTTACTTTTTTCAAATTTAAAACATTTCCATTTTTTATTTCTGGCTAAATGAGCACCTGACCCCCTCCTAAAATAATATTACTACACCCCACACATACACACCATACTCCACACATCATCCTTTCATCCCACACTGCACACACCACACTCACCGCATCATCTTTTCCTCCCACACTACACACCACAACTCAACGCATCATYATCTACACCACACCTTTCACACCACACACGAGGACACCAAACACAATCAACAAAAGGGACTGGCGGACGGCGCCCAAGCTTCTTTCTCATTTGATCCGTGCGCATATACGTTTCGCCAGTCTTTTATACGCTCTACATCTTCATTCGACAAGCAAAGGTGAGTTGCAGCGAATTCATTTATTTAACAATTTACTATCCGGCTCGAAGGACCATAGTAAATTGTTAAATAAATGAATTTGCGGCAACTCACCTTTGCTTGTCGAATGAAGATGTAGAGCGTATAAAACACTGGCGAAACGTATATGCGCACGGATCAAATGAGAAAGAAGCTTGGGCGCCGTCTGCCAGTCCCTTTTGTTGATTGTGTTTGGTGTTCTCGTGTGTGGTGTGAAAGGTGTGGTGTAGATAATGATGCGTTGAGTTGTTGTGTGTAGTGTGGGAGAAAAAGATGATGCGGTGAGTGTGGTGTGTGCAGTGTGGGATGAAAGGATGATGTGTGGAGTATGGTGTGTATGTGTGGGGTGTAGTAATATTATTTTAGGAGGGGGTCAGGTGCTCATTTAGCCAATTTCATTTATTAGAATTTGAATTTTCCGGCTGAAATGGTGTACTGTGGTTACTAATTGTGTTATTATCTTGTGTTTTCCTTGAAGCTGTAAATTTAATTCGTTGAATAATTCTGTTATGTCGCACAAAAAGGCTAGATCCTTGTCTAAAAAAATTTTGTTTTTTAGTTCTAAAACGAAATCCCCATTATCTGCAGACATATTTTGTTCAAAAAATTTTAAGATTTCATTCCGTAAATCGAACAGGCGCTGAAGGCTTAGCCAACGAACCTCAGTATATAATAGCACGTCACCGTATTCCGCTTTTAGATCCTCAAGAACCATTATTTTTTCATAATTGCCCTACTAAGCCAGAGAACGTAAAGTATAGAGAAGGTGCAAATTGAATTCTGTATGATGTTCGATTTGGCGGCTAACAGAGTCGATAGAATTTGGGTAAGGAATTCACCGTCCTCGCTGCTATTTAGCAGAATTGAGCACGTGCGTGGCAGAAATATACGTAAAATGGCTGAGAATAAATAAAGAGAATAACTTTGTAGAAAAATATACAAAATATACAAAGTCACACAGAGAATGTAAAAAAGCATACTCTGA
>NW_017534657.1:30866-38254 GCF_001853355.1 Bactrocera latifrons
AGTACTCTCATCCAAGCTGAGAGAAAAATATTTGCAATTTAGCAATCTATTTTTAGTCTCAGAGTGGATGAATTTGCTTATATCTTCAGTCCTGCGTGTGACGGTATGACGAGATAAAGGTACTTTTTCTATGATTTCCAAAACTTCTTGCCCTTTTTCACCAAAACATTTCAAAACTTTTGAAGACAAATTTAAGAAAAAAAGGCCATCTTCAAATGGGCGACACTGCTTTGCCAAAGTTAACGCAAGAGTAAAAGATGGCTTTATTAAAGGCAAATCAATATCTTTATTATTTTTTTTACCATTATCACAAAAAACCTTCTTCCCATTCGCGCATAAACATTTTTAGCTCTCACTGTATATTTGAAATAGCGCAGCGTGGTGTTGCTCGAACAAGTGTTTGCATGCGACTGTTTTGCTTTCCCATAGCCCCTGGTATGATAGCATTCAGTCGTCATTGTGCCGAGGGCTACCGATCGTTCGTATTCTATAAATAGCGTAATATTTTGTGCTGCTCGTCGCAGCAGAGGCCCTATGCACGCGTGTATAGGAAAATCAACTTGTGCCCACCTCTGCTGTAGACTGATGAATCGATGATTGGACTTCGTTTTTCGAAGGGTATGGTTTACGTTTGGTGCTATCATACCAGTGCACTTTACCCATACCTAAGTCAGTGGAAAAAGGTTTAATGGTGTGGGATGCTAATCTGCGAACGGCCCTGGCAATATTAAGTCCTGGTAGAAAAAGTTACTGCTGCAGTTTATTTAAATATTTTAAAGAAAAACACGCCCATTTATGCAAAAGTCATCACAAAACACCTACAAAATGAAAATTTGAGTGTACTTAAATATCCTACTCAAATCCTTGACTGGTCACCAATTGAAAATAAACAAAAAACATGCAGTGAAACCTCCAACAACCGGACACTGACGGTTATACAATTTTTGTCAGCTTGTGGGGTAGTCCGCTTATAGGAGTGGCCGAATCAAAATTTATTAAAATTGATAGACACACTACTTCTTAAATACATTAGATTTCTTCATTTTATTTACGTATGTATGAAATGTCTCAACAATATGTCAATATTATTTTCTTCTGTAGTCACGATTAACAAAAAAAAACAATTTCATTTAGAAGCTTTATCACAGCCGATAACGTCGGTATGGGAATATCGTCCTCCGCAAGTGATCGAAATCTGAAATTTCGTTAAAACTTTTTTGAAAACCAGCTGTTCACAGCACTTAGTTTCACTGATTAGGTGGGGAGAATACTTACGCTTTGCTTATGTGGGTTCGGTTAAAAGAAAGATATTGTATATAAAAATATAGCAATTTATATTATACGTATTTCCCGTTGCGGGCGAAAACTTCAGTATTTTTTTGTAATACAAATTTCAAGTTATAATTTTTTATTTATTATTTTTCACTGTTCAAAAAACGGATGATGACTCCAAATCTGGACCAGAACTTGATGACGAGAAGTGGCGGATCGACGGTGAACAACTTGGCGAGAAGTGTATACCTTTTCGGGCGTAAAAATCGAATAGAAAGCAATCCTTTTCGATCGATTAGGTGGTGAAAACAGTAACGTATGGTGTGTGTGTAGTGTGGTTGGTTTGTTGCGTGGGGTTGCATGTATGATAATATAGGTTGTGTGCTGACTGTTGTGTTGTGTGATGAGTATGAGTTGTGTGATGAATGTTGCATGGTGTGCTGAATGTGGTGTGTCGTGATGCAGTTTGTGTTGAGGGGCGGGATGCCATGAAGTCGCATAAACACCAGCTTTTAATTGTTTCCATCGTTACGTTGTCCTACGTAGTGTCAATAAAATAAACAGCCTCCAAAATGTCAAACGTTTTGCAAGTTTATTAATTGAAATGTCATCTATTCTAGCCAATATATATTTGATAATATTGCATCTGTAGTGACATTTGAAACTCTGTATAATGCTTTATCAAAAGGCTGCCAAACGCATGTTGCATTAGCAGATAAAAAACTTTATATCTAGAGGGTATGTTATCAAATTGTCTAAAAATGGTAAAACTTTTCACTGCTGAGAGCCCATTTTTTTATTAAGCGTTACTCATACATAATTTCACAAGACATCCAAGCTTTTGGATTCGGCTTCCATTCAACTGTCAGGCTTCTTATAACGCTCTTTTCCACGCGCGTGAGCATGCTGCTTTTCCGATCACTAACTGCTTTCTTTATCTTCAGCCCTATTAGTACACTATAGCACTGTTAATCTTTCTTTCGATAATATACTTCCAACGTATTTTTCGTTCTTTAAGGCAGGAGTATTATTTGGCAAAACCCGGCAAAAAGTCCAGTTTCATCTGCATCAAATATATCTTCTGATCTGTAGCCAAATAACATCTCTGACAGCTTTTGTTTAAATCCTCGGGATTAACCTCGGCAGATTCCCCACATACCCTTTTGAATGTCACATTATGTCTTTTCCGTTATTTTTGCTACCATCCATTTGATGCCGAGAAAGTTTTAACTCCTATTGATAAGGAGCCGACACTGGTATATTTTTATTTCCGAGCATTACCCCTTTCGGCCAGCTTATCAAGCTCTTCATACTCACGCATTTCGGCCTCTTTCTCCTCAACTCTCGATATTGTGGTCGATCATAATGTTGCGAGGTAGGCAGTCTGTTTTCTCTCCGCTGTGATACAGCGGTCATCGCCGTACCAGCTGTTCTTTTGCATTTTCCGAAAACCAATAGTTTCGGTTGCAGATGTACGTAAGGAATTTGAAATACCGCCCCCTTAATACCGTTCGCTATACCGGTAGCTTGATGAGTCTTCTTATGCTGAAATCTAATACTACAGATAATCATATTTCGGGCCCGGCGAAGTCGATCAGCCTCAACCCATTTGGGGACTGTGGAGGCTGAATTACCGACCGTAGTGTCAAGATGTTCGATGTGGTGATTTAAGGAATACTTGTGACCGTGTCTTTTTAGTAGCAGTGATTTTAAACTGCGACTGTGATAAAAATTGTAACAGACAAAGACCAATAAAGTAGAACAAAACTGTTTCATTTACATGCAATGTACATATTTATTAGAATAAACCGAAATTAAAATAGTGAATTAGTTTTTAGAAAATCAGCAAATATAAAATCTATACATAAAAGCTAAAGTTAAATAGTGTTACAAATAATTACCTTAAATGAAAAAGAAGGCTAAAATATTATGTTTATAAATATTTTCCATTTGTATTAAAAAAACAACCGTTTTCAGTATTAATTCGCTTAATCTTGACCGACGATCACTAACAATTTGTCCCGCCTTGGAAGAAATTCTCTCGCAAGGAACAGAGAAGGCTAAAGCACATACATAATTACTTTTTTCTTCTAATTCTGCCATTTTAGTCTATCTGTATTTATTTTCAAGGGTCGCAACTACGGGAAACCAACCCATCTAATAAATAGCGCTGAATTTCAATAATGACTTTTGCTGTGGTTTATGTTCATTATCGTATTTAACGAAAGAACTCCATACTGATACTGATTGTTCAACATTTTCTTCTGTTCCTTCAGTCTGAAATTCTATTTCTTCCCTTTGCATTACTAATAGATAACGTTTTATAATTTTTTTGTGTTATATGCTGCCGATTCATCAGCCAACTCCATTAATTTGAATGTTGATTCGACAAAGTACCTACCGTAAGTGTATTGCTGTGTTGTAAACAAATAAGTTGTAAACAAATAAAACGTTTCCTAATTCCATTAAAAAAATGTCAATCACATTTTTTCTATACATATCTAATACGTTTCAACACTATTGCTTACTGTAGCATCTCTAAACAGTTTGCAAATTTTGCATAAAGCAGCAACAGTCACCCACTCATCCCTGGTTAATATTGGTAAATTTTTGTTTATAATTACCAATGTACATTTCACCGCTTCCTCCAACTCAGAGAAGCGCTCCATCATTGCCAGTGTGGAGTTCCACCTCGTTTCAATTTGTTGAATTTATTTTAGATGTTTTTTACCACTGTTGCGCTCAAACGTTTCATTCGCTAAAGTATGTTGCGTCAAGCGACAAGATATACATTATATATTTAAACCCAAAACTAAAATTATGAAAATTGAATTATAAGAATTATAAAATATTTAAATATATTATTATAAAATGCATTCATAATACAAATCTATTACTTACCTTAATACTTATCATAATCTGATACAATATTTAAGTTGAAATTATTATACTTACCCCCTTTTTAATACATATTTACATTAACACTAGTTTAAGCCGTTAATTTTAAGACTTAGGCTTAGCAATTAGATCAGTGATGCCCAAACGCACACTACCAAACTGTGTGCTTGTGTTGGAGTATGAGAGAGCTTGCTGCTACACCGAAAAAAAAAACACAAAACTTTAGTATTAATTAATATCAAAAAAATTTGAAAGTGATTCGATAACTTTTACAAAATTGTCAAATTAAAGAAATTCCTTATTAATTCTTTATCAATTACAAAAATAAAGACAATTCACGTGTCAAAAAGAAATTAAAATTCAAAAAATTTTAAATATTGAAGTTATGTGGAAGTTTTCCCCTAAACGGATGTATCAAAAAAATAAAAATCAATATTTTCATGGTTTTGAACCAACTTATCTAAATCTAGTTCGGAGCCGCAAAACTTTATACGAAGTAAGTCTTCAAGGTGCCGATCGCTAATTTTATTTTTATTTGATTTTATTAATTTCAAAGTAGAAAACGAAACTTCGCAACAATAAGTAGTTCCAAACATTGAAAAGAGTTTCCACATTTCGTTCTTTAATTTCGGATAAAAGTTGTGGTTCATATTTTTCCAAAACTGTTGCCCAGTTTCACGAGGCAACAATAAATCACGTTGCGTCTTTTCTAATTCGGATTTTAAATCTAAACTCACCCCAGAAGTATTACACGCAGTTGGGTCGTTATGAATTTCAATAATATGCTTAATTTTATAAAAGTCATGAAATCGGTTACGAAAATTAGTCTGCAATATATCAAGGATTGGTTGATATTCTTGCAGAATTGCATGGTTAGAATATTTTTCTACAATAAATCGTGTTCTTCTTAGAACAGTGAGGTCGCTTTCTTCAAAATTATTAATAAGCAAGCTTAATTTATGGTGAAATTTTTCAATTGCTAAGACTAAAGCAAGTCCACTTTTGTATCGAATTTTTCATCTACCGTTTTTACATAAATAATTAATTGGTTCACATCGGATATATCTGTACTCGTCAATACATATGGAAAAATACTTGCTTTCTTGCACCCTTCGCATAGTCATATTATAAATATGTCGGCCTATGACTTCGAGTTATAGTTGTCCGTGATAAAGGTATTGAAGTGATAGCAGCGAAAACTTCCTGACCTATAGTACTGAAACATTGAAAAACCTTTTGACACATATCTTAAAAAAAAAAAAACTCCGTCCTCGAATGGTCTTCCCTGCTCTGCCAGCTCTAAAGCAACAGCAAAACTAGCCTTTCGTTGAGCATAACGAACGCTTGAGTTTTCCCCCAATGAATCGTTAATGAATTGCTCATAAAACGGTTATATGCCAACTAATAAATAATTCTCTAGAACTGCCCGTTACCGATTCATAAATATGATGGTTTCCGCTATATTGCCTTTTAACATAGTACTCTTTCGATTAGTCATGTGTTTACAAACTAAACACTCAGCATTACCCAAAAAGTTTTCGGAAAACAAAAACTTGTTTTCCCACTCAATTTTAAACATAGTAAATTGTTAATCAGCGCGCACATACAAATTACATGCGTGGCAGTCAACAGTCGTTGATCAAGTGATTTTCAAATGCACATTAATTTTCCACAATGTATAGAGAGCGCTTGACTAATACGTGTGAGCGAATCTGTGAGAGAGCAACAAAGTCGGCCGCTCTCTTGTAATTTCGTGAATTTCTTGTGAATTCGTCCGGACGTGCATTTTAATTTATCGGAATATTATATTCTCGCTCTCGTGACAGGCAATTAGGCTTGTAATTATTCGCGCATTCCCAGTACATATTTTTTCGCATCTCATAAACGCTTCAGATTTTTCAAAGTACTTTTCTTGAAGTGAGCAACTATTACTTTAACTATATCAGATATTTGCTCTGCGCAATCCTTCTTTTCCAATTAAATTAATTGTGCGACCCATACATCCAAAATGCTTCCAACCTAACTTAACTTGGCCCATTTTATGTTACTATTGTAGAATTATCACTTATGATTTGATGTATCGCCTCACCTAAGTTTTCGGCTGTACGATTTTGCTTTAGTTGGTATGATGATAAAAGTACTGACGTTAATTTAACATTTTCGTAGACATACTGTGCCGTTACAGCAATGAAACTAGACGTGTTGCGCGATGTCCAACAATCAGTGGTAATGCAAAACTTTCCCCCGCTCGTAATCATTTCTCGCATCTTAAGTTTACATTCCTCATACAATGCAGGAATCATTGATTTTGAAATTTACGTCAAGCTTGGTTTGTGGTAAAATCCTTGGTAATACAGCCGAAGTTCATGAATATCCTCCTCAAAAGTAACAGGCGCATTTTACGGCGCCAAAGTATTTTCCGACTGCGAAAACATTTTCACAATACCAATTTGATGGAATTTCAAATTAGCTTTTCCAATTGAACAGTCAGATGCCTCCGTTCCATATGTTTTTTTTTTTTTTTTAAAGTAGATGTTGACGTTTCATATGATATTTTGAATTCTCAATATCTATCTCTTTTCGCGGATCTCGTCTGACTTTCTCACCCACTCCAGTGCAGTTATCATTCATTATTCTTCTTTTGCGCTCTATCACACTTGTTTCTTTTATTTGTGCGAACAAAGGTATACCCTACCAAGTGACAAGTGACTAATAACCAAAAAGTGCAACATGCCCCCCGGGGCTACTAAAATAGGGGAAAACAGGTTTGCCCTGCTTTCCCCTAGTCCACAATCAAAAAGGAAAAAAGCCAACAAATCTGTTGAAAAGTTTCCTGTTCTCCCTCTTGTAAACATTACAAAGAACGACGATCCTAAGTTCATTGTATTAAAATCCTGCCCCTATCACGTTTTTCATGTTTTTTGGTACATAAAGTCCTTAACGAGATAAGTAAAGATGTGAAAATCAGATGAGATGGAAATCTCTTGCTACTTGCAAAAACTAAAAAAATTGCCGAAAGGTTCATCAACATCAAAAACCTCTCAGGCATCTGCCAAATCGAAGCAAAATACCATGAGCAACTCAATACTGTCAAAGGCACAATTTTCGCTCCGTTCCTCAATCACGTCCCAGACAACGAAATTGTGGAAGGCATTTGGTGTAACATCCATTTATAGATTTCAGAGAAAAACTGAAGGAGTTCTAACACCAACAGGTGC
>NW_017534658.1:0-18118 GCF_001853355.1 Bactrocera latifrons
CAATTAGATGGTAAGCTTATTATTGACCAGAACATAATATACTGTAACAATAAATTTTTTAATATTCGAAATTGTAAAACAGAAATTTCAAAAACATATTGTAAACTAAATAAAAAAAATTACATGTTTATCAGAAATTTTAAACAAAAAAGGGAAAATGTAATAAATTAAAAGTAAAAAACTCAAACATGTTCCAGTCAATGTTTAATAACATTTAAAAATTATACTGTCATAAATAAGCAAACTTATGAAAACATTGAAATAAAAATTTGGAACTATTTTAAAAATAACTATATAAATAATTTTGAAATTTTAGAATATATTGAAACAACTAATAAACTGTTAAAATTACATAATATAATATTTTAGCAGAACGGAACAAGAGCATCACAGTCCATAATTTTTTTGGTACATAATTTTAATCTTGGGAATACTTTTCATAACTTACTGAATACTAAAACTAAAAAAMTCTCGCGAAATTCCCAAACCAATCGAAAATACGCAATTTCAAGACATTACTTAGAATGCTCTTTTGGATCAATTATTTAAATTAACTCAAAATAATAGTGAATCCGGGACGATTCCTTTTAGGAAGGGGGAGCTAACCACAGCCTCCGCATAAGAATCCTACCATAACAGTAAATTAAATTGAGTCTTTCGATTTGCAATTACAGTGTCTCATAAATAAGAAATCTTAATTAACGTTTTTGATTTTTTAAAAATTCAATATGCTTTTTTCGTTCTGAATCCAATAATCCATTCTTATGAAAATAATATCGCCCGCCCTCGCAAGAAAGCATAACAATAACAATTGTAAAGAAAACAGAACGCTTAACATTCTGCTGGAATATGCTGAAATAGCTAATATTGTAATTAACTCTTTCTTTCTTCTGGATTCAATCAAGCTGATGCTTACACTTCAGCCTTAACTTTAAGTAAATAAGACCAAAATGTATATATATTAGTATTTCAGAAATAAAGATTTGATTTTCATCTGGCAATTCACGGAAACCACACGTGTTCTTATTTCAGCCGCGCGTTAGCGGATATAAAATATATATTATATGGTATGTATGTATTTGTTTAATTTTTTTATTTCTTTCGTTGCACTTTTGTTTTTTCTCTTTTTTTCTAAGTTTGATATCTATTATTTATATCGCACTCACTTTGTTTCACTGTACAATTTTCTTTTGATTTTYCTATTAACATATGTATGTATGTTTGGGAAACGTTTGTAAACGATATTTTTTTTTAAGTAGGGTTAACATCAAAAAGCGGAGACTTTCGAACGAAACCACCAGATTAAATATTACTTCGTGAGAATGATAACACATTTAAATCGCCTCTATCGCGTATACTGACGAACGCTTGCTCTGCTACCGCTTCGCTGACTGCTTTCCAGTTATCAGTGAACTCACAAATGAGTGCTTTAAAATTTTCCACCTAGAGTGGTTTATAGTTTATCCCTTGTATCGGGGAAATAAAATAATACATGTTCAGAGTACTTTTTATACTCTGTACATGTCGGACAATATAGACTGAAGTCGTAACGATATTTGTATAGGTAGTTTCTGAAGCACCCATGACCACTTAGTATTTGGGTTAGATGGAAATCCAGCACTCCATGTCGCCTGTCGGTTTACGGTATATGTCTTAGGTCCATCGTCGTGAGGTTTTCCACCGCTGCTGTCATATTGATATAGTTATAGAATAGAGAGTCATTCTATTTTGTCTTCTATAGACGGCTGTACTTGTATTGGTCACCCGGAATGACAATGCGTATCATATTCACTATAACTTCAACAGAATCACTTGATATTTTTCGGAAAGCACTGAAAACTCTTAGCACCTGGATMCATATTGGAGACGCATATAAGACCACCGATCTCATTATCTTTAAGAGTAAAAATAGACGCCTGGAACGCACGCAGTCTTTATTTGCCATCATTTTTGATAAGGCGCTCAGAATTTTATTCGCTAGTTAATCCTTAAATTTGAACCTTGAACCTATTTTCATTCCCTGATATTTTATGAGCAACTCTTCTGTCTTTTGCTCAGCGGCTTTCGGTTGGTGTCTCTTTAGCACCYCATCATGCATTAAGTTCCATAATGGATCTCTTTTTCATAAAGCTGAATAGCGCTTCTGATAATCCGCCGATTTTCTATATTGCTACCTTCAAGCGGTTTCTTCCTCTGATGATGTTACACTTTGCCAGTAGTGGCAATCCTATACACACGAAGATATGATAGAGACTCCTCCATAAAAGTTAGGAAGTGGAACCAATCATTGGACTTTCCATGGCTCGGCAAATATCCCTTCTTTCAAGCACGCATTGCACAATTTTTTTGAACAATTCTTGTTTCAAAATTTGTTTTTTTTTTTTTTAATTTTTTCGCTATAGCCAATAGTTTTTCTTATGTGCCTAATAAGCGTGGTCCTCTAGCTTCGTGTCTCTTAACGTAGGAAATGGGGGCATGCATTGGGGGTGTGTTGTGTTGTGGYTTGTGGAATAGTGTGCAACCGTTCGGAAAATTAGTCTCATTTAACCAGGAGGAAAATGTCAAATTGAACGCCTTGAGCGGAAAAGTACTAGAGACAAGTTTAATGTAATGAGTTTGAATGAAAAATGCTAAGTTTGAATGATAGAATGTACTGCGAGTTTTTAAACTTTTGTGCTTTTACCCATAAAGTTCTCAAAAGKTTGACACAGAAATTCCACTTAAGCAAGAAGTCGTAGCGAACTATGAACTCCACGAAAGTCCACAGGAATACCAGAAATTATAAAACCAGCGGCAACTTTAAAATTTTTGGCACAGKATACCAAGACAAATTTTACAAGATATCCAAATTTCAAGTGCACTTTCATATAACTATAATAATTAAAATTTCAATTTCATTTTCGTCTGTTTATTTTTAGAATATTCCATCAAAATATTTAAGGAAATTTAAACTACAAACAAGTGTTATGGTTTTGCATTTTAAGTCCGTTGTGATTTATAATGAATTAAAAACTCCTTAAATGCCAAGATTGACAGTCGTTTACGTAGTGCAGAGAACAGCGATCTCACGGGATAACCCCCTTAACCAATTTGCAAAAACGTAGAGGTTTGTAAACAATTTCAGAAAGTTGTACTACTTGGGTAAATGTATTGGGTTGGAAAGAAAGATTATTGGTCGGAGTGGAGTTGCTCCATGGAGGATGGAGTCATGTGTAGAAGTTCACTCAAGTGGGGGAAGTTCTCAAATCACCATTCAGGAGTGGCCAGAAATGACTCTTTTACATATGACTCAAGCAGCTCACAACTTCCGGTCCTTGACCAAGTATCCTCTGGGTAGCCTAAGAACATCCGTTTGAAGGCGAGCTAAAGTGAGAAGGCGAAACATTCCCTGCATAGGGTTGTGCGCTGGGTTTAGGACCCGCCACGTAAAAAAACACCCCCAATGAAAACGCAACAACAGCCTCGGATGAGAGACCCMACTTTTGATGACGTCCATGGCAAACGAAATAAGGACTACGAATTGAGGGTATGCACCTAGAATGTCCGCGAAAGGTGCCGCTGCCCTGCTGGTTGATGTCCTCGTAAAAATAAAGGCTGACATCACCGCCGTCCAAGAAATGCGATGGGCGGGACAAGGACAGAGACGATTAGGTCCTTGTGGCATTTACTACAGTGGCCATATAAAGGAGCGCAAGTTTGGTGTGGGATTCGTGGTGGGAAAGAGACTCGTCGCCGAGTACTATCATTCACTCCGGTGAATGAACGTGTAGCCACAATCCGCATCAAGCGAGGTTCTTCAATATATCGCTGATTTGCGCCCACGCCCCGACGGAAGAGAAGGACGATGTGACCAAAGATGYCTTTTATGAGTGCTTGGAAAGCACTTATGAGAGCTGTTCCCGCCACGTTATCAAAATCGTGCTTGGCGACTTTAACGCCAGAGTGGGCAAAGAAGGTATTTTTGGTACTACGGTCGGTAAATTCAGCCTCCACGTGTAAACATCCCCAAATAGGCTGAGGCTGATCGACTTCGCCGGGGCCCGAAATATGGTTAACTGTAGTACTAGATTCCAGCATAAGAAGATACATCAAGCTACCAGGCTGTCTCCGGATCGAAAAACCACCAACCAGATCGATCATGTTGTGATAGACGGAAGACACGTCTCCAGTGTTTTAGATGTGCGAGCGCTCCGAGGTCCTAACATCGACTCGGACCACTATCTTGTTGCAGCGAAGATTCGCACCCGCCTCTATGCAGCAAAACACGCACGCCATCAAACACAAGGAAGGTTCGACGTCGAGAAGCTGCAATCACAACAGACAGCCGAACGATTTTCTACTCGGCTTGCAGTCCTGCTCTCTGAGAGCACTCGTCAACAACTCTGTATAAGGGAACTGTGGGACGGCATTTCTAATTTCATACGTACAGCTGCAACCAAAACCATTGGTTTTCGGAAAGTGCAAAAGAATAGTTGGTACGACGAAGAGTGCCGTGTCGCAGCGGAGAGAAAACAGGCTGCCTACCTCGCAACGTTACGATCAACCACAATACGTGCGGAATGGGATAGATACCGAGAGTTGAAGAGGGAAGCGATACGCATTTGCAGATAGAAAAAGAAAGAGGCCGAAATGCGTGAGTACGAAGAGCTTGATAAGCTGGCCGACAGGGGTAATGCTCGAAAATTCTACGAAAAAATGTGGCGGCTTACAGAAAGTTTCAAGATYGGAGCATACTCTTGTAGAAGCCCCAAAGGTGATCTAGTCACCGATGCCCAGAGCAGACTTAAATTATGGAGGGAACACTTCTCCAGCCCGCTGAATGGCAGTGAACGCACCACGGGAGATAGCGAACCCGATGCCCCAATCGATGACGATGGAGCAGACGTTCCATTGCCCGACCAGGAAGAAGTTCGAATAKCAATTATCCGCCTGAAGAACAACAAAGCGGCGGGGGCCGATGGATTGCCTGCTGAACTATTCCAATACGGCGGCGAAGAAAGGTTGGTGGAAGGGTTTACTGTCAACATCTCTCTATTAAGTCGAGTTTCAGACTTATTGACTGTCCAGGCCGAGGTTGTAAGGTAATAGTAAATTTTATGCTCCGCGGAGCGCCAATACCAGCAAAAGTGTCTTTGTTATAAGATTGGTATAGTCTGACCGGAATCGAAACAAACTGTAAAGCTGATGAGATAGCAAGAGAAGGTAAAACCTCTTTCGGTAGAATGGGAGCGTGTCGGTGCTCCCGTATCGTCTTGTGTTCTACTATTATATAACAATGCTTCGTAGAAACTTGGCCAGCGCTGGCCCACCATCGGTACATGCGGCCCCGCTAAAGAGTTTTGGCTCAATATCGATCGCAATAAATCTAATGATCTCTTTGCCTTCAGTAAGGCTATTCACTCCCTAGTTTTGGGGCGTTTAAAGGGCCATTTCCCTATCCCACCCGAAGCCATCTGCAAAAGCGGTATGGATGAAAATGAAATGGACTAACTGCAACAAAACATTTCTCTCTTGACTCCCGCGTTTGAGAGGTCAAGACTTAAGCACTTGGAAGCGCATACTTTCAGATATCCCACCTAGCTGGCGGGATGGAAATTTAACGCCTGTGCAAATTTGTACCGACCAGTAAGCGTTTTTCAAGAAGACTACGCGTTTTTTGCTAATTTGTAAGTTTGAAAACAGGAGTTCTTCTTATCACAGAGTGCTCATTCGTTAGTTGACTGTCGACGCGGATAGACGTGCGTGCGCATTATTGCGATATTCTCCAAGTGTTTTTCGGCGATTTTCTTTTTTTGTTTTGGGGGTACACATTTGTGTACAATTTTGTGCTTTTTTGTGTGCCAACTCGTCGAAAATAGCGGTAAGTTATTTTATATACTACCTAGTAATATACGGGCAACGTGGTCATCCACGTTGTTGTTATTGGAGGAAGCTTCGCACGGTTTCAGTGTAGCTCCATGTTGTCGGCACTCTTGCTGACTGGACTGCCTGCTGGTTATTCTGTGCTGAGCATCTGGCGTTAAGTTGACTCAACGTCAGGAGAGTCTAGACATTATTGCCCAAAGGGTGCAAGCGTCTGTCCAGCGTTGGAGATTGCGACTCCTGTGAGGACCAACGGTCGTAAAAGCGAACCGTTTAGCCAGCGGTGCGATTCGGCTCAGCGCAACATCGGTCGACAGCGGACCGTTACTGGGACATTGTCCGCCCGGCGGCCAATTGAGTGGCCTTAATCCGACCACTGGTTGGATTTGTGGGCTGTGCTACTGCGAGCACGCTATAATCGACCGCTTGGGTGGTCACTTTTACTGAACGGGAATTCGCGTGAGTCGCATTTTTCAGCGCGTTCAGACGCAAGCACCTGGAGAGCAGCTGCTTCAGAATTTTTTTGTCCTTGAACCTTCTGCGCTTGTGGTGCGCCAGCGGATCAGTTCAATTGGAAAGTGAGTTGGGAAGCGAGATGCCTCCTGGACGGAAGAGGAGGACAAAGACCCTCGCTGGAAGCGGAGAATCCGCTATTTCCACAGTGGTGGATGATTCCACGTCAGGTGGTGTGGTGGTAAAGTGCGTTTGAAGTCGCCGCGTCAAGAGGGCGGAAGCGAGGGAGGGAGCGGGAACTGTGGCGGGAGTACCAGTGTGGCCACAGCTGGAAGAGWGGTTGAACGTACGGGGTCGCCGCGTCATGATAGGAAAATCGAGGGAGGGAGCGAGAGTTGTGGTGGGAGTGCCAACGTAGACCACCGAGAAATCGGTTGCGCATATGGGGTCGTCGCGTACTGAGGGAGAGAGCGGTAGAGGGACCGTGGGCGCCGCTGTGAAAGCCCATCCGGTTACGGTGGACACAGGCGTTAGGCAGGAGAGCGCTACGAWAGCAGGCACTCGTGTCTCGAGTGCYAAAAAAGAGGGAATAAGGGATTTGTCACGGAGAGCTATTGTGTGGGAGGTGAGGCAGTCAACCATGTTGCGGCTGCAAAGAGGTTAACGGGGGAATTAAATGAGCTGGTATTTGATGCCAAGAATTTCGACGTAGGGGCCGCGAAAGGGCTGATTGTGCTTGCCTCAAGATACGAGGCGCTCCTGATGACGGTCATAACTAAGAATGCCCATCGTCCCTTAGGGGAGTTGTGGGAGACACTCCCCGACGCCGAGCAGGTCGACAGCTGTCTGCCCTGTCTATTGTAGCACGGTTGAGCGCGCCCTCACCAGACGCTGATGGGTGGGATCATTCAGCTTAACTGTCAGGGCTCCTATGCCGTGATGTGTGAGTTGGGGGGTTGCTTGGTTGAGGGTGGGTGCGGTATTGCTCTACTCCAGGAACCATACGCCACCAATTTTGTGGCTCGTAGTCTTCTTGGGGGTTTTAAAGTCTTTACTGACCTTAGAGCTAACTCCGCAATAGTTGTGAATAATCCACGCTACAATTTCGTAGTTGTGGATTCTTCACAACTGGGCATATGTGTAGCTATAGAAGCAGAGATCGGTAGGATGATTGTCGCTAGTTTATCTTGTAAGTATGGCGAGCCCCTAGAGCCCTACCTGGGCTACATGGATAAGCTACTACTACTTGCGAGGCGAGGCATTAAGCGAATGGGTGGTGGCTATTAGCCTTCACATTTTGAAAGAGCCGAGCGAATGGTATACGTTCGATGAGCCTGTGGGCATGAGCGACATTGACCTGACGCTTATGAATGAGACAGCGAATGGGGTTTTCAGTGTTAGATGGGATGTTAAGGGAGGGTGGGGATTGAGTGACAATAATTTGATTAAAATTATGATTASCCTTCGATCCCCTCCCTCGCTTTATGTGAGTCCATTGCGGCGATGGCGTACCGCTGATACTAACTGGAACCAATATGGACTCTCGGTTAGGGAAGCGGTATTCAGTATACCGCTTAGAGAATTTGAGGATTGGGGGGTGGACGAACAAATTGCTCGTCTATATGAGGTAGTTTAGGGGGTTAAATGATAGGGWACTTACACACAGTGGTTCGTGGCTGCCGCAGGGGGTTCCATCTGYAGTCCATATATTTGGAACCTTATGATGGACACTCTGCTTGCGCAGCTTCAGCCACTCTGTAAGTGTCGTGCGTACGCGGACGACCTTCTTCTTATGGTTGAATGTCGCTCGCGGTCTGAATTAGAACGGGCGGGAGGAGATCTCTTAGAGATCGCGAATACTTGGGGTGTAGGTGTGGGGGTGGACGGATCGAGGGACCGGTTCGTCCACCGATTGTCCGTGTGAATAAGGTCAGCATCAGATATGTGACGCAAGTCAAATATCTGGGGTTGACCATGAGTGAAAGTACGTTTTTTACTCCACACTTGGCGAATGCAACCAACCGAAGCAAAATACACCAAATTTGAGGAGCGATTGGGGTTTCGGACGTCGTGCAGTCCGCACCATATATCGAGGCTTGTTTGTGGCCACATATGGAGCCCCTGTATGGTGGGAGGCAGCCACGACTGTCTGGGGCTCAAAAGCTCCTCTCAATGCAGCGTTGGATGATGTTTGCTTGTTTGTCTGTATGTCGCACCGTCTCAATGGATGCGATGCAGGTTTTGTTAGGTGCACCCTTTCTTGACCTGATTGTCATACAGCGTGCTGTTGCATTAAGGTTAAGAAGGGGGTTGAATGTGTCATTGCTGCGGAATGACTGGATTTCCGACGACGATGTAGAAAGGGAGCGATATCTAGGGAGCAAGGAGCTTCTAGATAATAGGGTTAGGTGTAGGTGGCAAGAACGTTGGGACAATACGGATAGTCCTAACGGCCGAGTGACGTATGAATACATTCGGGACGTAGGGTTCGTTGAGGATAACCCAGACTTCAGATTTTGTCTGGGTCTGGCTTTTCTGCTCACTGGGCATGGGCCTCTGAATGTATTTTTGCATCAGAGGCACTTATCGGATACGTCGGGGTGTTTTTGTGGGGCGGGGTCAGAAAATTGGTCACATTTAATTGCGGAGTGCCCGATGTACTCGGACATTAGCGATCTAGATGGTATATGAATTAGCTWGACTGATGGACGATTAGATGTTAGTGGGGAGATCTCCAATAGTCGGAATACCGAACAGTTAGRGTTGTTTGCGCGTGAATTATTTAAGCGGCGAAGGCGGTTAGTTGGAAATTAGGGTTAGATTTGTATGATTTGTGTGTGTATGTGATGTATGCATGGGGTCCAACCCCTGGCCACCAGTCCAGAGCAGTATGGAAGCTCAMCYGGYAGTAGTTTCGGCTACGAGGTCTGACCGGAGACTTAATTCTGGTACCACGGGGAGCAGGAGCCCTTGGAGGTAACTCCAACCTGCTCATGCGGACTGTCCCCTCGGGGAGTATCGTGGTGGTTGTGGTTAAAACCCAAATGCGGGAAGAACTGACTTTGTCGGTTGAATGKGGAGTTGCATTGCAAGCGGGTGCCGGACCCAAAGCACGGCAGAGGTTTTAGTGGGCCTCGAACCCGACCAAGGTGGTTAGTGTGTCCATTCCACACTGCCAATTGGTACTGAAAATGCTTGGCATTCTCAGGGCGCTGATCAACGCATTGAWTTGATCCGCTGTACTTTTGAGTGCCGTGGAGTAAGGCTGCCGTCAGTAGGTACCTACGTTAAACACACCGGATGTTTTCACAGAGAACTATATATAGTAGTTTACGTGCGATCTTTGATCATTAGTTTTTTATATATATATTTAGATTAGTTTTTTATATAATATATGGTTAATATACAAGGTGTGTCCCAAMGTAAACAGGACTTCGAAAAAAACAGAAAGAATGCTTTTTCGGCAAAATCAATTTATTTTATTCAAGTAGTCTTCTTCTGTTTCAACACAGCCTTTTGACCGGTCAAAAAGCATGTCGTACGAGTGTTTTAGCTCGTTGGCCGGTATGGCCGCCTGTATGCCGGTGCAAGCCTTTTGAATGACCTCTACGTTTGTATAGCGCTTTCCTTTCATGGGCAAATGCATTTTTCCGAAAAGGAAGAAGTCGCGCGGTACCATATCAGTTGAATACGGGGAATGTCGTTGTGATTTACGTGTGTACTTGCCTGCGAAGGCCTAACCTCACGGTGCTTTCTCTTGCTAGAAGCACATAAATCAATACAACGCGTTGATCAGCGCCCCAAAACATAAATGCATTTTGCATTGAATTTTTGGTTCCAATATATTCGGGTGGATAGGGACACCCTATTCACCTTGGTCGGGTTCGAGGCCCATTTAAATTCTTTGCCGTACTTTGGGCCCGGCACCCGGCCGCAGTGCGACTAGACATTGGACAAAATGCTCTTCCTGCATTTAGGTTTAAACCACAGACACCACGAATCTCCACAAAGGGWCAAACCCAATGAGCAGATTGGAGTTACCTCCAAGGGCAACTGTGGTACCAGGCTTAAGTCTTTGGTCTGACTTTATAACTTTTGCTACTACCAGTTGATTCCCCCTAAACTCAATGACTGGTTGCATTTGTAGCTGTGACAAATGCTTTATAGTTTTTGATATAAATATAAAGCTTAGAATTTGACTTCCAGCAGAATATTATAGCACTTTTCTGACTTAGATCATGTTGACATCAAACAAAGACCTGTAATGTCAGACACAGTGCATATATACGCGGAGTAGTTAATGGTAAAAATGTGATTTTTGGTCAAATAATCGGCCACAAGCGTCGATCGATGAGACGGCGCATCGTCGTGCAACAAACGCCAACTTTCATCTTCGCGATATTCGAGCCGAATACGGCGCACCAAATGCTTCAAAACTCCATGTTATAATACCGTATTAACGTTTTGGTCGGGTGGAACAAATTTATGGACAATACGATTGGAATCATGAAACAAATCTGCATTGTCTTCACTTTTGCCTTCCATTCAGCACTCTGGCGTTTTGTTTCGGGATCATATTGGAAACACCACGTTTTGCCACCAGTCTCAATATTTTTAAGGAAGTTTTTGTCCTTTTTGACCTCTTTAATGAGGGCGCTGGATTCAAAAAGTCCTCTTTACTTTAGAACGCTCTTTGTAATTCAATATATTACATTATATTACGACATATTTATTACACACTAGGTATTCTTAGCAAGTTTGTCATGAAAATTGTAACAATCGGAAGGAAACGTCGGAGACACTGTAAAATAAGTATCTGTATCAATAATATGTATGTATGTATGTATGTATGTGTGTTCTAACATAAATATTTTCATTGCGATTTAAGGAATGTTGTTGATGATTGGTAAGTTTTATACAACATTTCAAAAAGAAATATACTTCATAATAATGAATTTAACTAATTTAGGATGAATTTAACGATTACTTTGAGTTTCATTCAAGAAACAATTGTTGATTTCATGTTTCTTCGCAAAGCCAGGTTTGCCATACTCGCATTTTATTGAAAATTTATTAAAAATTAGTAGGCGATTTCTTTAGAGCTGCATTTTAGCACAAGTAAATTTATTACAAGTTACTTGAYCGTTTCTTAAGCGTTTTTTATATGAAGTTTTTACATTTCTTGAAAGCTGGATACTAAGTCTTAGTTTCTTTTAGCGTGAAGAACACATGAAAAATTTCAATTGTTTAACACAAAATTCTGTAAAATATTATTATTTAAATAAATGGATCGTGAGCAAGTATCTATAATATAGGACGAACATTTTTCTTCGACTTTACAAAATATCACCGATTTATATCCAGTAGTTTATGAGAAAATAATTTTACAATTTTATAGTGCTCTAAATTTCAACCTTCAAAAATTTTAACAAAAAATGAATTTTGAAGAAATATTTATATCACGGGGTATGTGTTTGGTCTCTTTCTTAATAAACTGTTAATTTTGCAAGATTTTGATGAACCACTTGACATGGTTTTACCCATTATTTAATTTCCTTTTGCATAGTCGATGGGTATCAAACAGATGTACTAATATACAGGACAAAACTCATTGAATAGTCCAAGTCTCACACATATTCCGTCACAACTTTTTCCATAGAAAAAGAATTTAGAATTTAGAAGAAAAATTTAGTTCCTAAAGAAATATCGGATATTCTATTTTAAGAAAATTTTTAAAATATAGCAGAAGAAAACAAAGCAAAAAATTCGTATGACATAATTCATTAGTCTTTAGCTGAATATGAAAATAAATTAGTTTTAAACTAATATTTTAGAGTGTAGCCATTATTTTTAATGATTACCGTGGGGTAACATTTTCATGTTCTCTTCTATTTTGTAATTGTGAAAAGCATCCCCACACTATTATATTACACCCACCATGCTTTATTGTACCCTGGACATATTGATGGTCTAAACGCTTTTCTTTTGGGTTTCGTACACATGTCATTTCATCTGAGTTTTGCAAATTAAATTTGGACTCATCTGAAAACAATATTGATTTCCAGTGCTCTATAGATATGTTGATATGCAGTTTCGCAAATTCCAAACATGCTAATCGATTTTTTCTTTTTTGGAAATATATGGGGTTTTAGCAGCACGGAAGCTTAATACACCAGCATCAATGACGCGTCGCTGTACTATAAGCTTACACACAATATCTTGGGATCTTTTTGAAACTCGCGCACTATTCGCAAGTTATCCTTTACCTAAGTGTTTCTAGGACGTCTTCCAATATTACCATTTTTATCTAAAACGATTTTCAGTAGCATTATTCGGGAAAAGTTTATATCTAAAGTTAAATCTAAGTCATTGGAMGTGGTTATTTCGATAATCAAAGTGTGAGTGTAATGAGTTATGTCGCACGAGTTTTTTACTTTTCCTTTCAGTTATAATTTATAAACTTTCTTAATATAGAATATGCGATATTTATTTTRCAAAAAAATTATTCTTCTGTAATTTTTACTAATGCATCTACGTAAAAAGTTATGATGGAATATGTGTGATGTTAGTAACAGAGACGCATCTGATGTTGATGATTAGATTCAAGTTGGAGAAGAATCGCCTGAATGCAACGATATTGATAAAGCTTGGTGTGAGGATGTCTTAATTCCTGCCAGTGCACAGTGGATCCGTCAGAGGCCAAAAATCAAAAAAATTAACCACACATGATTGAAACAAAATTAAACCAATTGTCTCTTAAATGTCCAATCTTCTTTAAACCATACCGCATTTTTCTGAAAGCCTAACGGAACTTTCTAAAAACAGCATTGAAAGCGTGAACAAATGTTGTCAAATTAAAATCGAACTTCAATGCATTTTGAAGTTGAAGGTATTAACTTTAAATCGAGATGTTAATAATTAACATCCTTGTAAAGTATTTCATGAAAAACTAATTTTATCGATAGTATATATTTTGTGTATTGTGAACGTATTTTTTATGTTTAGTTGAAGTTTTAGTTGTGTTTCGAGAAAATCCAGAAATTGGTTTCTATGTCATTGTGTTTGTCTTACTTTTAAGGTTTGAATGTGTTAAACTTATCTGCAGAAATGTGCAGATGTCTGTATAATCGTACAAATACTAAGGCCGTTTAAGTTGTCCTTTTGTCTATTGTGCTGTGTTGGTCTGTCTTCGTCTTTTGTAGCTGTGTATATTTTTGCAAAACTTTTAATAAATAAATATCTAAATTTTGTTTATGTTTCCTTKGAATAATTTTTGATGTAGGTTCTTCCCATAAGTGTGTGTTTACCCGCCTGCATATTTTTAATATATGGTGCACAGAACACGGAGCCAAAGCAGAAAAACTGACGAAATTGATTTCAATTGTGCAGGGGAATATTCAAAACAGCGGCTACATTACAGAGTTGAGCGATCTGTCGAAAAAATCTGAGAACATCTGTAAAACAATTTCAACTTTTTGGAAGAATTATAAACGCAAAAAATCTTCAGTTCTTCAATACCAATCTGGTTGGCTGAATAAAGAGGAATCGATTTTGTTAAAACGCACGCAGTGTAAATCGCAGCAGATGGAGGAAAGTACTCATCGTGGCCGTCCTCAACTGGATTTTGCTGACTCTTCTGCCAGCAGATCCCATTAAAGTTATTTCAATCTTAAGGGTGACCTCTATGTCGAAACACCAGTATTTGCTGATAAGAAATTTTGTGAATTTCCTTTGATTTGTTTCCAAGCTATCAAAAAATACAAAATTCAAAAAAAAGTAGATACCCAGACAATATTTTTGTAGACGAATCTCAYGCGGAAGTCGAATTGCAGAGCTTACTTAACAGTACAGCATCTAGTATAATAGAGCTTCAGACCAGCTTAATTGAAACTATTCCTGAGAATGCAGTTAGCAATGTAACTTTAATTGGAAAATGGGGCTTTGACGGAAGTACGGGGCATAGCGAGTATAAGCAAAAGTTTTCATCCAGTGATTTGAACGATAGAAGCTTATTTGTAACATCATACGTACCTCTCCAACTAGTCTCGCAAATAGATGATCAAATAATTTGGAAAAACCCCCGACCATCATCGACTCGTTACTGTAGACCGATCAGATGTCAATTCAAGAAAGACACATCCGAACTCTCGATTAAAGAAGAGAAGTATTTTAAGGAAAAAATTAGCCCTTTGAAGCCAACACAATTAACCGCATCTAATAKAAAAATAGTTATTACACATAGCTTGCACCTTACTATGGTACATGGAAAAGTGTGCAACGCGATCAGCGAGTCTTCCGCTGCAAAATGTTATATATGTTCAGCACGGCCAACAGAAATGAACGATGTTCAAAAATGTTTGAATAAAGAAGTTCGCACAACATTTTATGACTTTGGCTTATCTCCACTGCATTCATACATATGCTTCTTTGAATACTTTTTACATGCTTCATATAAACTAGAGGTCAAAATGTGGAAAGTAAGAGACACAGAGAAGAAAAGTAAAGTAYTGGAGAGAAAAAACAAAATTCGGACGGAATTTCGCGAAAAAATGGGTATAATAGTGGACAAACCTAGAGATGGAGATCGTCCAACGATGAAAATATCGCAAGAAAATTATTTTCTAATGCAGCCTTGAGTTCCGAAATCACAGGAATTGATGAATGTTTGATTCATAGGTGTGCAACATTATTGCAAGCCATGDCATCGGGGTATAAAATTAATGCGGAGAAATTTAAACTCTACGCGCTGGATACAGCTAAAGACACAAGCTAAATACAGCCGGCAACCGTCCACAAGGTTTTAATACATGGTTCTGCTGTGATAGAGCATGCATTAGTGTCGATTGGAGAGCTTTCGGAGGAAGCTGCAGAGTCCAATAACAAGGAAATAAAAAAATGTAGACTTCAGCACAGTCGGAAAGTGTCACGTACTTTAACAAACACAGATGTCATTAATGCACTATTGTTGCGCTCAGATCCCTTTATAACAGGATAGAGACAACTTCCAAAAAAAAAAAAAAAACAAGTCGGCTTTGTTGAAATCTATTTATGAATTAATATATGATTCTATATAATTTTTGTTTCCTTAATTTTTCTTTTATTGCTTTTTTATATTGAATTTTTGATGATATGTATGTATATGTAAAACAAAATTTTTCTAAAAATATAACTGCAATGTAGATAAAATAAAATAATTTCAATTTTATTAAAAAACAAAAATTATTAGGTTTGTTTCGATCATTCCTATGGGAGCCATTGGATATAGTCGTTTGATTTGTAAAATTTTTTTATTATTTCTTATCTTTATTTTTGGAAAGAATTTCAACCCGCTATCTCAAGAAAAGTATTTTTGGCCGCTGCTCCATACAAGCGGATCCACTGTGCAGTGGTGTGTGCGCTGATAACTAGCGAAAAGAATATTATTACGAGTATAAAAATTGCAATAAGTTCTGAAAATAACAAAGGGGAAAGAGTGGTACAAAATTTAGCGAAGAAGTATCGTAGCTCCGGTTGAATAACGGGTTATAACTAAAAATATGCACTAATTTTAATGGTCTGCTATTTTTTTTATGATTTTTTTTAAATGCTAATATTACGCAATTGGCGAACTGATCGCATAATTTGTAACAGCTTACAAATTCAATTAGTGCTAAAAATGGCTTCTAAGAAGCAACATCTCCGCGACCGCGTTTTAAATTTTTATATAAAACTAGCTGACCCCGCTGCCGTTGTCCTGCGTATTGATAAAGGATATGCAGTTCATGAGAATGCATTTGTACGATATTATCCATTCACTCCATAAAATTGTTATAACGCTAACATTGATAAGCGTACATAAATACGAATAATAAGAAAATTGTCATAGCGATTCAATAAAAAATTCAACAAAGTAATACTCTTCAAACATTAAAAGTATTTATTCTTCAGTTTCCTCTTATTTTTACATAAGCGTATATAATAAATTGTAAATCTCAAAAATTCGAGTTCTAATCTAAAACATTTTAGATTAGTTCTTAGTTTTACTGCACGGTGCAGTACGCAACACGCAACATATAATTGCCCATGTGAAAAACACGATTCTTCCAAATTTACTCCGCATATTTGAAATGTTTGTCCTTGTGCTTTGTTTATAGTCATGGCAAAWGATAAACGCACCGGAAATTGCAGACGTTTGAAATTGAATGGCATGTCTGTTGGAATCATTGGAATACGTGGTATAAGCACATTTTCGCCTTTCGCTTTGCCATTGAGTATAGTTACTTCAATCAAATTTGGCATTAGCTTCTTTATTGCCAGTCGTGCACCATTACACATTTTTGGAGGATTGATATTCCGTAGTAATATGATTGGTGAACCAACCTTAAAAATGGAATCAATAATATTATTTATTTATTTATTATTTGTAAAATAATAATACAATTGTTATTATACATTAAACATAAGGAGCACTAGCTACAGAGGCTTTCAGCTCACGGTTTTAATATAAACGACTTAAATAATAAAGATGGAACCTTCCATTTAAGAACTATTTACAAGCAATATGTTTTTATGAACTAAAAATATATATTAMAAATCAATTTAAAAAAGAAGGATAACTTAAATATATTTCTTTAACTTTGTACGAGATAGGTATTCAAATAGTTTAGTGATGTTTACAATGGACGTTATTTTTAATAAATCAAGAGCTTTATTATTCTGAAATATACCGGTCCTTGCTGAATTGAAGAAGGGGCATTCATAAAGTAGATGTGTTATGGTTAAGGACGACGAACTACAATATGGACAGGATAAATTGCGGTTTCCATTTAATAAATGATAATGCGTTAATGACGTATGACCAAGACGAAGGCGAACAAAGGCTTTTATATCTTGGCAACGGTCTGATGGCGGATAAGCAGAATTTTTGCCATCTTGGTAGCAGATGATTTCCAGTAATACCGGTGTGTCTAGGGATCCACATAATTTTTAAGTTTGTTTTCTCAATTAGTATGCTTCTAATTTGCGCAATGAGGTAGGACTTGTTAGATGCATTTAAAATAGCAGAGATTGTAGACTTGTTATCAGTACATATTAATGTTTTTAAGTTAGATTTTTGTACTAGGGATAGCGCATTATAGATGGCTGTTGCTTCTGAGGTGTATACTGAGCTGTAATTGGGCAGGCGTCCAGCTTTTAACGTATTTCGAACGTTATCGACAATAGCAAAAGACGTGCAGAAGTCGGCCTTCGAAGCGTCAGTAAAAATTAGTTGCCAATCTACGTAGTGTTGCACAATGAGCTCTTTGAACAAACTTTGATATACCGTGGAATTGGTGTTATTTTTATGATGTTTTTGAAGATGTAGCTCGAACGAAGATTCTTTGAGTAGCCATGATGGGGTAAAAGAAATTTTTTTCCTCAGGTATAGTTGTTATACCTAGATCTTTAGCTAATTTAATGCATTTAGAAATAGTGGAAGAAGTATTGGAGTTTGTATCGTCGGTCCATTTGGCTTTTACTATACCATATAAGAGCTTGTTATTACATAATAGTAGTTTTGTAATAAGYTTTTGCGAAGTATGTAAAACTCTTTCCTCGATGGATGGGAGTCCGGCTTCCGTTAATATGAACTTTATTGGTGATGTTGGGAAAGCCCGAATACTTCTTCTAACCGCTACATAATATGGTGGAAAGATTTGCTTTATGTTGCTTTTGGCACAATTGCCGTAGATAGGGAGACCATAATCAATCTTAGATAAAATTAAAGCTCTTGTAATATTGATAAGAGAAGAAATGTGAATTAAACAATATTTTGATGATAGAT
>NW_017534658.1:19423-22033 GCF_001853355.1 Bactrocera latifrons
TTTCCAGCTTTGAGGGTAGACACCTTGACATAAAATATTGTTGTATAATTTAATAATTCTATTTTTGAGACTTAAAGGACAGTTTTTTAGCATGGGATATGAAATCCTATCTGCACCGGGAGTCTTGCCTGACATTGAAGATAAAGTGAAATCGAATTCTGCGATGRTTATGTTTGATTTGGTAATAGATGGAGTGTTTATACAATTAAGCTTCACGTGCGTATAGGAACCTGAGAGCATTTTAATGTCGGCCCATAATTTTTTGGGATTTGTTAACGGAGTGATAGCTTCTTTAATATTTAAACACTGCATTGGCTTTTTTGTATTTTATTAGATTATCAATAGAGCGAGATCTTTTGTAAATTAACCATAGTGATTGTTTTTCTTCTCTAAGTTTAGATAACTCCGTAGACCAATAAGGTACATGATTTTTGAAGATTTTCTTACCCGTTTGGGGGATAGATAGGTGAGCAGAAGTTTTGATTATTTTGGTAATTGTAGCTGTTTCTTTATTAATATTATCGTCTATGGGACTTGCAGCAGACAAGTTTTCGCAGAGTTGTTGAAATTTGGACCAATTTGCCTTGTCCAATAGAAATTTTGGCTTCGTCGACCCTTTTCTGGATAAAGGGGTTGATAAGTGTGTTATAATGGGGAAATGATCGCAATATCAGAAGAACAAATGACCAGATCTACATTCGTRAACGAATTATGTGTAGAAAAATGCGTAGGAGAACCGTCATTTAAAATTGTCAAGTTTTCTGCTAATAAAAGGTCTTCTATGATTTTACCTCTTTGGTTAGTTCATATGGAACCCCAAAGAGGGCTCCAGGCATTGAAATCGCCAAAATCGTACTTACAACGAGTGTTTGGATAGGACCGATTATATCGCGTAGTTCTTTGATATTAAATTTTGGTGTGGTGGAATGTAAATTGGTAGAATGGTTAATTTAAATCCAATAAATATATCTATTGCTATTGTAGAAATATTAAAACTTGTTGGAAGAAGTTTGTGTGGGAAGTCTTTTTTTTTATTAAAGTAGCAACACCTTGTTTATTAGTATGATTTTGTGTTAAGTTGGAGAAATAGGCAGCGTATTGTTTGGGTACAGCAGTTGCGGAATTAAATGAAAGGTGTGTCTCATGTAGTGATATAACACTAGGGGATTGTTCTTTTACGAGTAATTCTAGGTCGGTGTAGTTGTTGTAGAATCCGTTCATATTCCATTGGAGAAATTTGATNATAACACTAGGGGATTGTTCTTTTACGAGTAATTCTAGGTCGGTGTAGTTGTTGTAGAATCCGTTCATATTCCATTGGAGAAATTTGATSATTTATTGGTAATGTGATTGATTGAGAAAAAGGAGAGKGGGGAAAATGAGAGTTATTGATCTTCATGGTCAGATGTGGTAATTATATGAGGAGAGATATATTCTGAATAAGTAGGTGGAGCGAGAATATTGGTATTGTCTGTAGAGAGATTGTGGATATTTTAGGAATGAGTGGTATGCTTATTTTGGTTGGGTTTGTTTTTGTTTGGGTAAGCGTTAGGTTATAGAATGTTTTTTGTAGTTTATTTTGTAGTTCCATTTGGTGAGTTTAGATGGTTATCAATTACGAAATTGTTTTTGTTTGCTATCRAGGTTTGCTTTTGTTGTGGAAGAGGATAAGCTGTTGGGGATTTTAGAACAGTGTCTGAGGAGAGTGGTAGGGGAGGAGATGATGATTGGTGAGAAATCACGTTTGTTATTTTCCTGTTTGTATTTTCTGTTGTAACAGAAGCGAAAGAAGTGTTTGCGGGGGTCGGGGGTAATTGTTTTTTGTATAGCCTTAGTGCTTCTCGCATTGAGCATTGAGCATTTGTTTTCTGTTTTCATTTTTAGAATACTTTTGGATTGTAGGTATTTAGGACAAGAGCGTGAAGAGGAAGGATGATCGCCTGAGCAGTTTGTACAAAATGTGCGGTTGCATGGCGAGGGGTGATGAGGAGGGAAATTGCACATATCGCAGGCAGGGTTGTTGTTACAACGTTTCGTTGTGTGTCCTAGAAGCTGGCAACTTTTACACCTCATGGGGTTCGRGAAATGTGCTCTAATCCGTATTGTGCGCCATGAGACTTCGATTTTTTCTGGAAGTTTGTAGAGGTCAAATCAAAGGAGTATCACACCACTAKGTCTTTGTTTGCCTTCTAGATTTTTAGTTAATTTATACACAGCAGTAACTCTCTGATCTTTTAAATTGTCAACAATTTCATCTTCTGCAATGTCATTTAGAAATGGAGCGTAAATTGTACCTTTAGAGCAGTTCAAATTGTGTAACTTAACTTTAATATCGCAAATTCCATTTAATTTCTTTGTTGTAAGAAATTCTTCAGCGATCACCCGATTTTTAACAAGTAGGAGTAGATTACCMWCACGTAATTCGGTGATAGATAAAATTTCCTTACTTATGGATTCTAAGGTTTTATGCACAGCGAAGCAAGAGTATTTGGAAAGTGTTTTGTTCGAATCTGTTGCAGAGATTAGAACAAACTTTGGGCAATCTTTTTTAATTTGAGGCAGTTCTGGAAAATTTTCAATTGGTTTGTATGTAAGTTTTTTCCTTTTGGG
>NW_017534658.1:22368-25977 GCF_001853355.1 Bactrocera latifrons
CAATTTTTTCACAAATCTCCAGAGAGCAGAAGATTTCAGACATGCATTTATTTCATCGGCAGGAGTTGATCGAGGCAATGTTTGTCGAAAATCACCTGATAACAATATCAAGGCAGCACCAAACAGCTGTTGATTTCCGCGTAAATCTTTCATAGTTCGATCCAATGCTTCGAGCGATTTTTTGTTGGTCATTGTCATTCATCCCATGGAATAATCTCTGCTAGCTTCAAGACTTTCCCATTGCAGAATTTCTTGAAATATTGCATGTCGGCGTTTCACTCACTTGCGTGTTCAATGGCAATTTTAATGCAGAGTGTGCTGTTCGTCCTCCGTCCAATAAAGTGGCAGCAATTCCAGAAGAAGCCAGAGCCAAAGCAATTTTTTTCTGTGAACGAATAGCTGCCAGAGTCAATGTAATAATTAATGTTTTTCCGGTTCCACCAGGTGCGTCCAAGAAGTATAATCCGCCAGTATTTTCAGAAACAGCTTAAAAAAGTGATTGATGTACATAGTTTTGTTGATCATTTAGTTTGTCAATATTTGATTGCACAAATTCAATCAATTCGTCACAATGGAATTGTTGTTCACGTTRCAATTCTTCAAATCTGGATTCTTTGACGTACGACGCATCCGAATCAAAATATCTTCCGTCATGTAATCTTGATATTTGTTCCATAATTACAGTATATTCGATGGTATGCATGTTGATACTATAATCGAGAAAAGCATTCTTACTTGGTGTGGTAAAGATGTATCTTGAAGCGACGATTCCAAATGTGAATCGTTTTCCAAAAAATGCAATAGGTGACATGCCACGCGATACGTTTAACATAAATTACCATCAACTATTTTCAAATATTCGAACGATATCGGTCCTTGAACGTTCACCAATAGCAATCGCAAATAAAAACATTCCGGGTTGTTGGGATGAATCGTATACATTCTGCCCAAGGCATCTGTTGAATATATACCTGGGTGACCATCAACTGCTGTACCCTGTTTACGTCTTTGGAATTCTTTTGATGATACATGAGTATATAGCAAACTTCTGGCAAATGTATAGGTTTCACAAAGTCGGAAAAAAGCAGTTAAAGTAGTCGCTGGTGGTTGTGCTGCTCTCTGCTGTATATTTTCAGTAGTAAAATAAACACGTTGACCATTTTCAAGATGCACCGCTAGATGAACAACAACAGGATGTCTTTCGTGCAATGGAAACGAAAATATTCGCCAAATTGCTTCATTGCTGCTAACGTATCGGYCCATTTGRTATHGAGTAATTTCATCGTTCCTATTGTCAGCAWCAGGTACTTCAAAGACAGCCATATCACTTCYTTTATTYACATAYTTGCAAATGTATTTGATTGACTWRAWGRAATTACAATACTCAACGTTAATGTGAAACTGAAATATTTTTGACAGAAGTTATGGATATGGCAAAACTCAGCGATTATCGACGATGATTTCTTGATGACGAATGTTCATCATTACTCATTGACCGTTATCTTCAGTAGACCGTCGTCGATACAACGGGTATCCATCATTGCCTGTTATTGTGTCGGAAGTCAATGCTCTGGGATAACGCTTTGACCATTTGCCATCAATCATGCATCGTGAATTCATATTTAGTACGCCACATGGGCCATGAATCATATGTTTTGTGACGACTTCAAATAATTCTTGATCAATTGTTTGATCTGGTATCTCGGCTGATATGATATTATCAATTTCATCTGGTGTGATTTTACGAACCAACCATATCAATATATGTGCGTGCGGCAATCCTCTCTTTTGCCATTCGATTGAATACATATAACACCGCACTTCTCCAAATATGCGCAATTTCACTATTACATCCATCAGCGCTTTTAATTTTTGCCGAGAAATACGTGCATTTATATCGTGATGATCTGTTGTTGATTGGCCCTCAAACAAATTATTTTGAATATCGCTCCACTTCGGATTACATGTGAATGTAATAAATAAATCTGGTCAGCCGTATTTTCTCACGCATGATATCGCATCTTGAGCATATTCGTACATATGGCGAGGGCTTCCAATATAAGATGCTGGTAATATCGTCGACATCCAATATCATTCAAATTCCSATCATTTGTTATTGCATTACGCAAATGTATGTATTCTTCTGATCGCAATTTACTTTGATTGAACCGGATGTAATTGAGACGTTCAGTATTGTATTGATGAAACAGTTTTCCACATCTCAAAATGTAATTTGAACGTCCTTCTTGAATCATTAATCTATATGAATAATAATTAATGGCTTTTTTTTAAACGAAATATTTATGAGAACGATACATATTATGTACCTGTGCTTGGATTAATCATTGGCATATTTATATGGTATCCATCATGGCCATTCCAGTGCAATATAGGATACTGTAATGCATCGTAAGAACGATGAAGCCCCGAAACACGTTGTAATTGTTCATTTCTACGGTGAAGAATAATATTGATTGAAACTGATCGCCAACAATCACAATGGCCACTTCATCAATGGTTGGTGCATTGAATCTTCTTGAATGCTCTCCAGTTGGAGTTTTATCGGCTCTTATAACGATTCTGTGATTATCAGATGGCAACCGATCCATAGCAGCTTTGAACAATTGGACTAATTCATTGTGCTGATGAAAAAAATCTTGTAGTTCGCAAAGAATTTCTCTTTTTGTGTGAGAACCAATTGTGCAGCATTGATTTAATTCACGATTTTTATCTCCGATGAAATATATTTTTAAAAATTGATGGCTATCGTCGGGGAGCGGTAACAATGAACCCGCTAGGTGATAAATTTGGCCTTGGATCTGTAATATGTATGCAATGTTATAGGAATAAATTTTTCCCTATTCATTGAAAAAACCATCAAATATTCAATGCAATCACCTTAAATGTCGGCATAAATTGATCTCTTATAATTTTTGTAGCGCACAAAGAAGTCATTTGAAAAGACGAATTGTAATGTAAATGTAAAAGTTTCGATYCTGGCGATGTCTCAAAAATTAATGATTGTAATGGTTCAGGAGGCGGTTCAACTTCCGGCAATTTTACTTTCCCGTTAGCGCAACATATTCCAGACGTTTCACCCGAGAATTTAGCCGCTTCACAATGTGTGCATACAACATCCATCATTCCAATATATTCATGTACATTATAGTCGATTGAAGAGTCGTAATCAAATGCAGCACGGAACATATCTTCCAAAACACGACGTCGTATTCGTGTAGGTCTTGCTGGATTTCTTGCATGATGAGCTTCTTCAAATCTATTTCGTGGACGTCGCACTGCACTTTGTACGTTGAGTACGTCGACCTATGTTTGATTTTGGACGTACCGGCATTTTCTTTAAAATAATTTCTTATATGATCACCTCGTTTGAAACACACATAAATTTTCACTGAATAATTTTCAATAATTATTCTTTAAAAAAGCAAAATATTGAAAAACAAAACAAAAAAAAAGTGTGTGTGCTTATGACCACACGACAGAAGTGAAAACTTCACCAGGGCAAGATTAATACTACGAAATACAAGTTTTTTTTTGTTCTATATTCATAAAGTAATAATATTTATGATTCATATAATTGATATTTGTGAA
>NW_017534658.1:27347-29427 GCF_001853355.1 Bactrocera latifrons
TGATCTGTTTTCTGAGTTGGCAACAAAACACAATCAGGGTGCCAGCAGTTAGTGAAAAATACGGGACAAAATTAGTGTGAAATGAAATTTCATTGAACTGTGCGAACATATTTTGGCAAAATAAATGTTTATGTAAATTAATTTATGATTTTGCATTTTAGCATTTATATATGTATGCATTTCCAAAGTGTTTAATTTAGTGTTTTGTATAATTTATTAATTACTCAATCTAATATTCTTCAGCAGTGGCATCATTGGCAAATGTTATAAAAAATGCGAGTTTTGACAGCTCTCTCTCGAATCAAAGAGTCTCGTATCATATTCTCCATGCTTCTGCTTCTCTCTCTCTCTCTCCCCCCCTTCTATTACCCGATGGAGCGTGACATAGCCATCAAGTTATCTATGACATAGCAGCGTTACGGTCAGTCAATACCCATATTTAACTATGCTCTCCCCCTCCCTCAGTAGACTGCAGCCGACTTAACACGAAGGAGCGTTACATAGCCGAGCATGACGGCTCAGTCTGTTTCAGTACCCACAAAATCAGTGCACAACGCGCCTAAAGAAGTTTTCACTTCAAAAAGAATTGTATGAAAAGTCACTTTTTGGAAATTTCCAATTTTTCGACTTTTCCTTATGAAATGTATATGGTTTTTTTTATATCTAACCCTTTCCAGATCCACAGCGAACTACTTCTGTTTTCATGAAGATTGGTTCCGCCGTTCTCGAGCGTTAGTGTTACTAACAAACAAACAATCATTTTTACATACAAAATAAAACGTTTGTATGGAAAAAAGAAAAGGGCTGCTTTTAGGGGTTTTCCGGCAACTTTCGTAATTTTTTCTTACATAAGAACGTTCTCCTAATAATAACAAATACAACAAAAAATCAGCCAAATCGGTTCAGCCGTTTATGAGTGATGAAATTACAAAGAAAGTGACATTGATTTTTATATATACAGATATGAAACCGCCGGAAAAAAGTTTACGGGTCTGCATTTTATGGCGGAAGGCGTCTTCAGCAGAACAATATACTCAATACTAAGTACTCTAAAAATAGAAAGGTTCTGGAAGAAAGCCGACTACTATGACGTCCTAAAAAGTTCGGAAGCTAAACAGCTAACAGCGTTCAACAGTAAGGATTGCTCACAGCCATTTATCTGCAAAATGTTTAATAGAATTAATTTTAAAACCAAAATAAAAGCAGCGTTGTCCAGAGTACACCGAAGAGCAGATAAGTCAGGTTAAATCACAATGTCGGGGATGGGCAAGAATTGGAGATGAAAATTATTAATTTTAGATGACGAAATCTACTTTTCACTAAGTGGGAAGCAAATGCTGAGCAACGATGTTTATTTCACAGACGATATGTCCATTACGCCTTCCCATATAAAGTACAAATTTAAAAAAAGAATTTGAGTACAAAATTTTGGTCCATGGTTCCTTTCATACAAAAACATCACAAAAAACGATGAAATCGTATTTTGGCCGACAACGCCTCTTCGCATTGTGACATTGAAGTTCTTGGTCAACATAAACATCTACTACCTAAAGAAACGAATCCGACAAACTTACCACAATGCCGACCGATTGTGGATTTTTTTGGAGAAGTCAAAGCTATAGTGTATAAAAATGGTTGGAAAGCTCAAAATTTGAAGCTGACACGTCGCATCCAGAGGTGCCTTAAGGAAATTGTTACTAACGGTGAACAACGTGCTTGCTCAAGTATCCTTACAAAACGAAGAGGGGTTGCTGACAATGACCCGTATTTTTTAGTTAATTAAATTTTGCGTTTTTAAAATAATATAATTATACTTCACGGAATAGCTTACCTACTTGTTAATAGTATATTAYGAGTTACGCTGAAATAAAATTAGTGCAGATTTTTACCTACAACCAATTAGTGTATTGCGATATATTTTTCACATCACTCGAAACAAAAAAATCTCCGATGATAAAAGGTTTGACTATCATAAATAGGAAATTTGTTCCTTTATGATTTCCACCTCTATATCAAAGTTGGTTTCATTGTATAAGCCTACAAGTAACAAAAGAATCAGCTGTTTTCCAAGAATTTTTCA
>NW_017534658.1:30557-32135 GCF_001853355.1 Bactrocera latifrons
TAGTAGCAGAATATTTGGGGGCAACCCGAACCAAGTGCCTAATTTGTAGTAGAATATTTAGGGGCAACCCGTACCAAGTGCCTAATTTGTAGTAGATTTTWKCGAGTGTGTTAGTGAAAAATGAAGGATTGGTTACTTTTAGGTTTATACAATGGTTGGTTTGCTTTCCTGGATAAAAAATATCTCTATGTAATCATATGATGACAAACTAGACAAATAAGTATTAGAGTTATCATCACAACATTATTCGCAGAATCTACAGAAATCTCAAACACATACATTAAAACAATGTATAAAATGTTATCTGGCTATAATTCGCTTGACGGGTTCTGGTTCTGTGTATTTGAGTCGAATGATATCAAGTCGCACACTCTTATAGAATATTGTTCTTTCACTATTTAGCTCTGCAGCTTTTATTATTTGGCCAGCAATATTTTGAACAGCTCATGCTATAGGGTTACTAGTTTAACATACAACCATTTGAAAAAGAAATTGTGTCAACTAATGGAATTTATATCAGAATTGGCAGAATAAGAATGTGCACTTAATCCCAGGATTTATGACAGACCAGCAACCAAAATGGCAAGCAAAAATTGTATGGATTTGATGTAAGTTCTTGATATGTCAAGGACAGAAACCCTGAAACTTCGCACTAAAATGCGTATAAATTATTGCCCTCCTGAACGTCAGCCGCAAAAACAGCAACCGCTCCAAGTACCAAACTTGACAGATACCTACGCTACATAATTCTTGTTAGTAGCAAGGGGTCAAGTGCGCGTTTTCACCCAATTCTAATCATTCTAAGCGCTAGGATGCWCCGATAGAAAAACATGCATTCTCTATTTTGTTAAGATAGCTCACATATTGGCCGATATATGCGGTAAAAAGTCACCCGGAAGTTCGAAAATCTTTAAATTAGGTATATGAGGGCTAAGAGAAGTATTGACCCGATTCAAAACATTTTTAATACACAGAGACACTTTTATAAGGAGAAATTCTGTCGGTAAAATTGTTAGTAAAAGTCATTCATAGGCTGGTATTCAATACCCAGTGGCTTGAACAGTTTTGGTTCCAATCATACAACTTTTTGTCATAAAGTGACAAACTTCAAAGGCATTATGCGTGCACAGTTTTATCTCGTTATGTGAACTGCTTCTTGATTTCTTCACAAGAAAAAGAAATAATCAAATGTAATTTCAAATTGTATTATATGAGWAGCAGGCGTGGCTGTAGTCCGAGAACGTCATGTCGAGTATTTGGTTTAAATCGGTTGAGCGATACTCGAGATATGTTATTGGATCTAAAAGTGGGCGGTGCCACGTACATTTTAAAGCGTACCATTAAAGCATCGTCATACCATCGAAGGTAAAATGTAAAACCTTTGACGATTTTAGTCATTGTATTATTGCGCTTTTACTTCTTTTTAACAGTATATGGAGAGTAAGCGCGGTTGTCACCTGATCCATTTTCACACTGTTAGAAGTTCTTATTCTGTTAAAGCTGGATAAATTTAGTTGCTATATCTTTAGTGGTTTAGGAGATATGTACATTAAACTTATTAGTGGTCGGGGCTAAGCC
>NW_017534658.1:40886-42477 GCF_001853355.1 Bactrocera latifrons
AAGTCGTTTTATAATGGTAAGCTCTTCCTTATTCAGATGTTCGAGTCGAAATCCAAAATCTTTGAAATTACTAGTTATACTTAAATTTTCGAAAAATTGGCATGGCTTTGTAGCAATATTGTCTACAAATTTATATACTACATCGTTTAAAATAATAGATTTGCGAACAATATCAATTTTAGCGTTCAGTTTTTGCAGTACATCGAACCCTAACAAACCATCATATTTTGACGAAAAATCGAAAACGCAAAATATTAAATCCATTTTTCTGCTCTTATTATGCACTTTTTGACTTTTATTTAATGTTATCTCCCCTGTAACTGTTGTGAGAGTAATTGATTTCGTTTCTAAAACTTTTGATGTGAAAAGGTTAGGTCTAATTAAGCTTACTGAGAAGCCTGTATCAATTAGAAACTTTAAAGGGCGGTTTTCGAATTTTAATTCAACTGTTGGTAAGTATCCAAGGCCTCTAGCCGAAAATTTTCACTACCCTGCTCCATAGGTTCAGGATTTCCGAAACGCTTAATTCTAGACTGATTTGAATTATTTATCCGATTATTGTACATTTGTTGTGGATTCACTGTTGGGTTATTATGTGAGGACTGCGGGTTACTAAAATTGTTAGGAATATTAAATTGTGGGTGATATGTTTGATTTTGTGCATTATTACTAAAATGGGGATTGTAGTAAGGCGTTTGTTGAACATTAGCAAAATCATCACTAGTTGGATAATACCGCTGCATATCGGTAAAACTATTATTATTAGGAGTATATTGTTGAGCATTCACAAAAGTATTGCTAGCTGAAGCTGAAAGCACATTTGAGTTTCGATGATTACTAAAATGCTGTTTTGTTTGTTTGCTTTCTAAATTTTTTCCAGTTACACTATCGTAAACTAAATTTTCTTTTAAAACGCGAATGGCGGAATTAAGATCCGTAACCATATTAGCATTAACTAACGCTACTAAATGAAATGGCAATTCTCTCTTTAGAGTTTTTAAACTAATTTGCTTTAACTCAGAACTAAGAAAATTTATGGTTGAAGTATTTGACTCTCTTAATTTTATGTTATCTGTTATTTTACAAACCTCTGTGTTTATTTCTTAGCCGCAAAGTAGCCTTAAACTACCTTTATACCTTATGTTACTAATTAATAATATTGCAGTTGTGACTGGTGTGGGATCTGCAAAATGGAGCGACCAACTTAATGCTTTGTACGGTACGCGCTCTAGTTTCAGCCATTGTTAGTGATGTTGTTGTCAATAACCTTGTTGAAATTGTTGCTAATTCAGCTATCGACTGTGCTGCTATTGCACTCACCTGTGTTACCTCTCCTAGGCTAACTATTGTTGTCTGTGAAGTAGTTGGTGTAGCTTTGACGTTCATACACACTAATTGCTGACAAAGCTCATTAACTTCTTCGTCATCCATACATATATTAAATCACTCGTGAGAAAGAAATTTACGAATATCGCCCAGAGGTTGATTGATGTACTCTCTATACCAATAGAGGTCATTAAAGGTGAACTTGTGCAAATTATTTGCAGTTATTAATATGTATTTTATTTATTAATTTGCAACAGTTGAATAG
>NW_017534658.1:42707-48929 GCF_001853355.1 Bactrocera latifrons
TTTATTTATTAATTTGCAACAGTTGAATAGGTTTTGGTTTTAGTGTTCTTTTATTCTAAAACGAATTTTACGTATATGTTGATTTATATACATATGTACTCTCTATATAGAGGTCATTTAATGTTAACTTTTGTACTTCACGTTCACAGTTAATGTAAATTTTAAATCCACACAAAATTTTTAAACACTTGAATAGTTTTTGGTTTTATTGTTCTTTTAAACTAGTATAACTTTATTTTATTTTATTTTTATTTTATTTTATTTATTTTTTTTAGTTTCAAACAACTTATGTGTACTTATTTAGAAAGCAGTACGTAGGTTCTTTAAGGGGACTGCGCCAGTAACAATTTTTCTCATTTATTTTTTATTTAGTAAGTAGTATTTATTAAGATCTTACAACTTCGCTTATTGACTAACGACTGACTTGAGCTTCGCTCAGGACAGCGAGTCGAAACCTTAGCTCTAAGCAGAGAAGGTACATAAACAGTATGTATAAATAATTAGTACATACTTGCATATRTCACTTATATATATAAATGATCAGGATGACGAAAAAAGTGGAAATACGGTTGACATTTTGCCTGTCCGTCCGCGCAAGCTGTAACTTGAGTAAAAATTGGGATATCTTGATGAAACTTAAATGTATGTTCCTTAGTACAAAAAAAAATCCGAGTTCGTAGATGGGCCCAATATGACGGTACTGAAATAAACTACTAAAAACGCGATAAATCAATAAATACGACAGAGACATTAAATTTTACCACCGAGATGGTATGAGGGAGCTGTATGAGAGCCGGCGTGAAAATTGGACGATGGGCGTGGCACCGCCCACTTTTTATTGAAATCCAATATCTCGGGACCCGACTAACCGGTTTCGACAAAATTTGGTACTTGGCATCTTACATTGTGAAAACGGACGAAATCGGACAACAAGCACGCTTGCTTCCCATATTGCACAATTTTAAGTTTCAATTGACTTGTTCAATTTCTAGTATACAAATAAAAACGCAATTAATATAACGGTATAAAACTTAATAATGTTTTTATTGTGTACCATCTTATAACCAAACATTTTTTAAATCGAATAAAAACTCTTGCACCCGAACTTAGCTATTTTTTACTGTTCGTATTATTTTCATAAAAACAACAATTAAATGGTTCGAATCAAGGAATGCCCTCGTATCGAATGTGGGTAAAATGGGGTTAATATTTCCCTAGTATTTATAAGTCGAATAACGAGTGATCCATTTCCAAAATCCGTACATTTTCAAAGAAAAACACAAAAACTCCAAATTCAATGGGGAATGTTTATTATCATTCAATTGAGCCTTCTTTGGCAATATTTTTTGAAGATTATCTCTTTCAAATGTTGGTCACACTACGTTTCAGATCATCCCTCCCTTGAGTGTAATTTCAAAGATGAATTTGAGCATTTCCACAGGTAACTGGTTAATGAAACGCGAAATTTTTTTCTCCAAGGCCTGAATCGATGCGGAATTATCTGTATAGACCACAAGAAAAAGTTTAAGCATGTCATATCACAGGATCTTGATGGCCAAACCACCATCTCAAAATGTGAAATTATCTTCTCACCAAAGTCTTCTCTCAATAAATCCATTGATTGATGCAATGTGTGGGAAGTGGCGCCGACTTGTTGAAACCAAATGTCGCCCAAGTTACGAGCTTCAATTTTAGTTATCAAAAATATCAAAATTTGTGTACACGGTTTGTGTACACGGTTTGTGTACACGGTTTGTGTACATTCTCAGCTACGGGTGCTATATTTTCTTCACTGCGTGCTGGACGTGTTCTATTCGGCCAAATATTATTCAATAATGAATGCTGAGTTTCAAGACGGGTGATGGTATTGTGAATAGTACACACAGTTGGCCGATTATTTTGACCATAACTTGAGCCAAGTGTGCGAAAGRCATTCTTTACAGAATGTGAATTTTCCTAATAAAGTTTACCGATTTGTAAACATTATTCAGACTTTCCGTGATGAAATGCCGAGCAATACTGAATAAAAACTATATGGCAGCTTGACACGACTCATGCGTGATCTGTCGAAAAAATGCTATTGGAAAAAATATCTCTTCTTGGATCACCCGTTATAAACATTTTGGATTTTCCGGCTGCTATATACACCCCCACCCACCTCATATAAGGATTATAAAATATTTGCTTGTATTTTTATGTTCTAAATTGGTAATTCTTGAGGTATCGTAATGAAACTCAAAGAACATCTGTGTAATTCCAAAACTGGATAATCATATAATTTTATTCCTTATATATTGGTGTATATGTAAGATACCTTACAAAACTTATGCGAACATATAACACTACAAATAATAAAATGTAATGCCGAAAATCTGTAAAATCGGCCTACGAATTATCCCAGCTCCTTTATACTATTTTAATCCATTAAATTTGCCCCAGAAGAAGCACCTCTTCATATACTGAGAAAATGGATACATATAATTATATAATAATCACGACCTCTCCACATTTATATATCGGTAATTAAGCCAATATGAAGAGTTACTATAAGAAGCACAGATCTTTATCTGTCCCAATATACTGGGTATAGTGATCCACCAATCCAATAGACAAATTTATGGAAATGTGAGCATTTTTTTTAAATTTTATGAGGTTCTTAATTTTTACTAATAATGAACATAAACAAGAAACCAATGAATGGAGTATCTCATCAAAAATTAAAAAAAAACATTATTTATATGAACAAAATTTTAGTATTTTAATCGATATTAAAAATAAAATTATTTACAATGTTAAGGACATATAAATTTTTTAATTAAATTTATTAAAAAATACTTTATTTGATCTGATATCGTTTGATCGATTGCGGTGAGGMGATTCGCTACCCCGGTGTACATTTCTTGTGTCTGATAAGAATCGCAATTTGAAGGGTCGTAACTTATTTTAAATTTTTTTCCTCTCTTGCCATATCCTAAAATCCTCCACAGCCTTTTTAAGATTCCATGATATAGCTACAAAAAGAATTTTGTTAATGAGGATTCATGATTTGTCTCGTTTTTTATACCTACGCCATTGCTACGATCTCTTAGCTATCTCCGCACTATTTTTTTTATCCCCATCACTTTCTCTAGAGCTCAAATAAAAAACAAAGTTGGAACAATTTTGATATTTAATTAGATTTGCTAGTTTAATGAAAATTTCGAAACAGTTTTGACAGTTCGGCATCTATTGTGACCTAAAAATACGATCCAAAGCAATGTGGAATGTAAAAACTATTGTGAATTGAAAATGCATTACGATCCGTTTGCTATCGTACAGAGAACGTATAATATAGAGAAGGTTCAATTGCTGAACGGCGTGTGAACTGTCAAGGGCTAACAAAATCCTACTAGTGGATTTCACCACTTTTGGCTCGGAAGGAGAAATTTTAACAGAGATGAGTGAACAGAGGTGAGCCTTGAATGAAAATTGTGCTCAGAAATATACATTGCTTTTACAGTTGAATGTTGCTCTTTTGCTTATATTTTTATACCTTTACATGCAATCATATCAATTGATATAAATATTATTTTGCAAATTTTCGTGAATTCATGCAAAATTGATAACATAATTATTGAATTATGCTATTTTCATGGTAATATTTATAATTAATGTCCAAATAAAAACTACTTTTTAAATATTTCTTATCATTGATAATATTATATAATTTCGTATGCATGTATATATGTATACTATGTCTATGAAACATTATCRTAATATCCTAAGACATAATGTTTAGAAATAGATACGTAGCTTATAAATAAATTAGTASTAGGAATCATCACCGCTACTTGTATACATATTTTATTAAGTACCAATAGTCTTAGCACTTAATTGTATACAACAACACTACAACATTGTTTAAACTAGATGTATGCTTGCTTTAATTCTGAGCGCCGGCAATCGCCAAACCGGTTTTGTCTATTTGAGTGACTTTGATAACGCACTCTTATCATACTTGTATAGGCAAGCCTAGATACCTACATTAATGTAAATGCTGAGAATTAGAACATGTACCACTATCTCAGCTTCTCTTTATACCGTAGCCACCGTACGTCGCAATTGAATGTCATGGTGATCGCAAGTGCAAGCGATTAAACAGTATTAAACATTAATGTATCAAATAATTAAATTCGTTGGTTTTCTTTCAAATATTTAAACGGGCAATAAAAAAGCTTATTGCCCTCCAAACRCATAATATATTACAATAATAATATATGTAAATCACACCTCTTATCATTTATAACTTTTATACGCATCTATCCGGCAGATATGTATGTATGCAAGTACAAATCAATTTGAAATCAAGATATTACGAGTCTCATTTAGCAGTAATATAATAAGCGCGCGCTTCTCTATATTTACGTACACACATACATATGTATGTTATTTATTTATTATTTGTAAAATAATAATACAATTGATATTATACATTAAACATAAGGAGCACTTGCTACAGAGGCTTTCAGCTCACGGTTTTCATATAAACGACTTAACTAACAAAGATGGAACATTCCATTTAAGAATTACTTACAAGCAATATGTTTTTATGAACTAVAAATATATGTTAAAAATACATTTTAAATGGGAAGGATAACTTAAATATATTTCTTTAACATTGCACGAGATAGGTATTCAGATATTTTAGTAATGTTTACAATGGACGTTATTTTTAACAAATCAAGAGCTTTATTATTCTGAAATATACTGGTCCTTACTGAATTGAAGAAGGGGCATCCATCCAGTAGATGTGTTATAGTTAAGGAGGACGAACTACAATATAGACAGGATGAATTAAGGTTTCCATTTAATAAATGGGAATGCGTTAATGACGTATGACCAAGACGAAGGATAAGTATATTTCTAATTTGCGCAATGAGGTAGGATTTGTTAGATGCATTTAGGAGAGCTGAGATTGTGGACTTGCTATCAGTACATATTAATGTTTTTAAGTTAGAGTTTTGTACTAGGGATAGCACATTATAGATGGCTGCTGCTTCTGCGGTGTATACTGAGCTGTAATTAGGCAGGAGTCCAGCTTTTAACGTATTTCCAAAGTTATCAACAATAGATAGATAGATAGATATATTTTTATTTCATGTACAATAAATATACAGGAAACAAGAAAAAAAAAAACAGTACTAGCTCGAGGCCATCAGCTGGTTTTACAAAAGAATACTAATTTACATTTCGTTTATGGATTACAAATATTATACAGTTAAGGTTAACTAAATTAAATGAGATAGGTTGCATAAAGCTATAAAACTAGATATCTTGCTTACGTTAAGTGCTGTTGTGTCGGAGAGAAAATCCGTTGCCTTTGAATAGAAAATCGAGCGCAGATGTCCAAGATATGCTTCACAGATGTGCTCATTGACCCGCAAACGTTGCATAATGATACTCCACGACTAAGAAGATGTCCGTGAGTGATCTGCGTGTGGCCCAAACGAAGTCTTGTGAAAACGAGAATGTCTGACTGTTTAGCATCGGAAAGAAAAGTAGGCCTAAGTTTTGTTGGATTAATATCTGCATAATAGTGAAAATATTCTTTCCACTTTAGTAAGGATTTATTGTTAATATACTGCCGTACATGTCTCGACAAATCGGCCTTTTCAAAAGTGTCAAAACAGGTAACTGGGTCATTATAAAGACTCTTCGCAACAGAGTCAGCTAGTTCATTGCCTTGGATGCCACAATGGCCAGGAATCCACATCAATTTCATTTTGTTTTTGTGTTTAATTAGCAAATCCCTGATGTGGGTTACTAGAATGCTGTCCTTTTTGAATTTCCAGAGGGCATCAATGGCAGACCGCCTGTCAGTACAAATGCAGAAATTGCCCTTGGTTTTCGATGCAATTAAGGCGGCTTGGTAGATAGCAAAGATTTCACTGGTGTAGATGGAGCAATGATTAGGCAGGATACCTTTTCTTAAAACATCAAGGTTTTCAGAGACCACTGCAAATGAGGTTGAAAATTTGGTTTTCGAACCATCGGTAAAAATAAAGTTGAATGCTTTTTGACTTTGTGGACAGATGTTTTGCTTCTGAAATGTTTGTAAACGGGTTTCAATTGACAAGTCTGACAGCAGCCAAGGCGGGTAGTTTGGATACACTTTCCGAGTTGGTTTAACTGATAGGTTTAATTTCTTGGCAGTGATCAGTACACGATGTATCGCTGAGAGCC
>NW_017534659.1:0-7185 GCF_001853355.1 Bactrocera latifrons
AATTGAAAATTGGCGTGGCGACGCCCACTTATGGACCAAAAACCATATCTCAGGAACTACTCAACCGATTTCAATAAAATTCGGTACGTAATATTTTCTTAAYACCMTGATGACATGTACGAAATATGGGTGAAATCGGTTTACAACCACGCCTTCTTCCAATATAACGCTATTTTGAATTCCATCTGATGCCTTCTCTGTATAATATATACATTAGGAACCATGATAGCGGAATAAAACTTTACATAAATACGGTATTTGAGCTGAGGTATCCCTTGTGGAAAAATTGTCGTGATCGGACTATAACTTTTCATGCAATTAAAATAAATGAAAATACAATTCAATACTCAAAGTACACAAATTGTTAGATTAGATCAACTTTATCACTTACAGCCAAATAAAAAAATATGCAAATGACGGATAATGAAATCTCGATTATCASTTTATCATGCGAGAGTATAAAATGTTCGGTGACACCCGAACTTAGCTCTTCCTTACTTGTTTCAACTTTAAGGTGCCTTTCTGTAGGCTCGAAGGACCGTGCACTCGTACGTAGCGAACTCACCTTTTGTTTTACCGAAGCTCACTTATCTGAAGAATAACGCAAAGCACGGKTGTTTTTCCTTTTAAATATTCTTGTATGTATATATGTATTATATTTCGGATTAAATGTAGCAAAAGATTCACCATTATAATTTACACTAATCGGTGGCGGAATAGGTCGATTACAGCAAGATTTTCAAAATTATAAATTATACTAATCGGAAATGTTATATCATTCAAGACGCGACAGTGCATTAGCTACAATATTGGATTTACCGAGTTGGGGTACAATTTTGGAGAAAATTCCTCTATAATTGTGTGCCATCTTTTCATTTTTGGATTAGGATTGCGGGGTGATAAAACAAATGTTAATGGTTGGTGATCGGTATRTATTTCCAAATTGGTTACATCACAGAGATAATTTCGTTGATTTTTTAGTGCCCGAACAATTGGCATAAAKCTCTTTTTCTTTAGTGCATATTTTTTTCTGTTTTATTGAGAGTTTTTGAAATTAAGTAATTGGTTTACCCCCTTGCGATAGTATCGCACCCATTCAACGTTAGATGCAGCGGTAAATAATACAAACATTTTTGAGTAGTCAGGCTGTATCAATTCCATTTCTGAATCCAAATTTTTTTTTAATTTATTCAAAGCAGATATTGATTCTTCATCTAGGATTATTTAAAATTTTTTGATTTATTTTTAGAAATTCTACCGTTTTTTCCTGATAGATATTTTGTCAAAGGTTTAGCTATCGCAGCATAGTCTTTAACGAACTTATAATAATATCCTGCAAGTCCCAAGAAGCGTCTTAATTCTTGCAAACTTTTTGGTTTAGGATAGTTTAAGATTCATTTTATATTATTTGGGCCTGTTTTAATGACATTTTGCGCTACTATATAACCCAAAAACTATATTACTTCCGTGAATTATTTTGATTTTTCTAATGAAATTTTCATATTAGCATTTTTCAATAATTTTGTAATTGTTTCCAAATCCTTTAAGTGTTGTGTTATATTTTTGTTTTGAGTTCTGCTGAGTTTTGCATCAAGCGACATCTTTTGTAATTAATTAAAGAAAATGAAACGTTAAAATATTAGAAACTGAATTTGTAAATATTGAATTGTTAAACATAACATACTTACCTTAATAATACATTTATATATTATTATAATATATTACAATATTTAAAGAAAGTTCGAGAAATAATTATACTTACCCCTTTTAATACATACTTACATTAYCACTAGTTTCAGCCGTTAGTTTTAAGATTTAGGCTAAGCAATTCCATAAAACGGAATAGAGAATTATCTTGTAATTAGAACCTGAAATGGGTCGGACTTGTCGTTAATTTTTTTGGAATATTAGCATTATTGTGAAAGGCAATTAGGCTCTAAATTAATTAGTTCATCACTCCCAAGTATATATGTTCGCATCTCAAAAACGCTTGATATTTTTCATGGCGCTCGAGCAGGGACTAAGTGCGTGAACTTAGTACATATTTTATTTTACTTTCGTTTTCGTTTTAATTAACTATTTTATATATTTTAAATACATAAAAAAATAAAATATTCTAATAAAAAACTACATATGTATACAATTGGTACATATAGTGGAAGTGGCCAAGTGCAGTGATACCTAAAAACATAAAAAAGGAAAAATAAATATAAAACACTAGTAGATCCGGCTGCGCGTTGCTATGGTATACATTTTATACTATTATTCATATCATAAACTATTCAATACATTGAAAATTTTATTTACGAATGAAAGCGAAAACGTTTTTGTCGGTATAGGAATGCAAAGGATTGTAGTTGAGCTTAATTGTAAATATGTTCATAAAAATAAATTATATTGGACAAAATAACGAATTTAAGGCTGCTTTCTCAATGCGTGGTTACTAGTCTTTCTTTCCAGTTAATATAGTTGTCCGTTTAATAGAGCTTTCATTGTATTTTTAATTTATGAATATTTTTCACCATCCCATCTTCTAAGTGACACACAAATAAAAAACTAAAGTGATCCCAAAATAAAAAGATAAGGGACGTGAAAAGTATTTAATACTTGCATATACATACATACATATGTGAACAAAGTTTAAAACAGAGTGATCAAAAATATATGYAAACATAAAAGTGAAAAATAATAATTGAAACATATGTACAAAAATTAGAAATGAACGATATTGCGATTTTTCGATATCTGTGATTTCAGTGAATGCTATTTTTAAATTACTGTGATTTTATGTTGCTATAGCGATCGCAACCATGTCGACGTTCAAATGGAGACCTTTTGTGTGTAGCAACAGATTCTGCCGATTTGACAGTGTTTGGCCGAATAAAAGTCCGGGTCCGTTCCAGTTACGTTTTCACTACATTTTCGCAAATGTTGGAGGAAGTTCCTGGCTCATTATCAACATCTATTGGAGCTTCCGAGTTAGAGGGAGTTCGAATTACAATAGTTGTAGTATGATTTTCTTGTTTCTATTAGTAAAGCAAAAGTTAATAACTTTATATTAAAAAATTTTAAATTATTACCTATATACCTTTTGCGCTGGTTCCACTGTAGAATGTCTATTCAATTTTCATGTTTTTTTTTAAATTTATTAATACTATGTTCAGACCGACATTGAAAACATTTTGAAAACACTTTTGTGTGTTGTGGAACGTAAGTCGTTCGGACCGACAATTTGTGTTTTCGCTKAGTTTTCACTGACAGCTCACAAATTTTTTTGTTGTTTACATTTGAGCAACGAGAATGGTATGTTTTGAAATCCTTAATATTTGCTTATAATTATTACTAAAAATCGTGTTTTTTGGAATTCTGAGAAAAAGATGTTAATTGCGAAAGCATTGGCTTTGAGAAGCCAAATAAATACCCTACTTATCGAAGAAGCTAATTATAAAGGATGATATTCCAACGTTTTAATGGCATTAGTTGATCCTAAGTAAAGTATAAAAACTCAATATACATATAAGTACATAAGTAATGTTTACAATGTATTTTCAGATACCGTTTTACTTACATAAACGTAGGAAGTCCCGGGCGATGCAATGACTCTCAACTTTATGAGACGGCATCACGTAATAAAGAAATAGATGAAATATGCGAAATGCAACAAATACCAACCACACGWCCCTCCCTCACCCAGAGGATCACCCACGGACACCCGCGACAAACCCGGCTACTTCAATTCAACTGCAACGGACTMCAGAACAAGATCGAGGAGATAGTTGCACTTATGAATCGGGAGCGCGTATCGATAGCTGCGGTCCAAGAAACCAAATTAAACAGCCGCTCAGATCTTCTGAGTTGTGCCGGTTTCAACGTTATACCTTCATATTGCACAACACCGTGCAGTATCGTCTAATCGATGAAGACATCGACCGCAGGGATACTACCCTAGAATGTCAGGGCATAGCTATGCGATCAGGCGATGTCGAGTTCGAAATATTTAATATACATCCCCCCAGTTACATGTTGCCCTACAGGATATCACCCGAATATAGGTGCACTACTTCGTGGTGAAAACCGTTTGGTGCTAGGCGACTTTAACGCGCACCACGATTTTTGGTATTCCTGTCTGTCAAATGATCGTAGGAGAATGGAGCTGGCGGAACAGATTGACGATTCGACATTCTGCACAATGAATAACGAAGCTCCCACCAGAGTTATGGCACTTGTAGTAGCTCGCCCGATATTACAATCGCTAGTGGTAGTCTGATAAATAGCGACCTATGCTAACTCTCGCATCAGACCATCTGCCCATAATTATCTCGATCGAGAAACCTACCGATTTCGTTTCTGTGRACAACCGCACCTTCGTTAACTTCAACAAAGCTAACTGGGTCGGCTTCACAGAATTTACTGAGAGCACCTTCGAYGCTTTACGCATTCCTATGGACGTATGCGTTGGCGAACGTCAATTCCGCAAGGTGATCGCAGCAGCTAACGCTCGCTTCATACCAGCTGGACGAATAGCGGAAATCCGCGCCAACTTCTTAGCCGAAGCAGCCGCTTTAGATAATGAGCGCGACACCTTACGCCAAGCCATGGGATCCCCGAATAAGGGATCTCAATTTCGAGATTCRGCGTGTGGTAAACCAGCATAAGCGGACGAAACGGGTAGAGCATCTGAAGTCCTGCAACCTCTCCACCGGTGTCAGTAAGCTTTGGGCAACTGTCAAAGCTTTGTCTAACCCGAAGAATCACGACGACCGAGTTGATGTTCAATTCAATGGCCATGCCTCCTCGGACCCGAAGAAGTGCGCGAGCTATTTTAGCCGGCAGTTTACACTGCACCCTTYGGTAGACAAAGCCAAACGATGTGTTAMYCGACGGCTGCGCAAAATGCCAAACGACGGCGCGCCACTTACTTTCACCGATGAGGAGGTTCAGGGTGTCGTCAACAAAGCAAAATCTTCCAAATCCATTGGCCCTGAWRGAATCAACATGCTAATGCTAAAGCATCTAGGCTCGACGGGAGTAAGATATCTTACCAAGCCAGCCACCAGCATGGATTCCGCAAATGGGCAGTACCACCACAGCACTTAGCGTCATAAACGCTCGGATAGTTCGTGGCCTCAACCAGAAACCACCCTGCGAGAAAACCATCCTCGTAGCGTTGGACCTGTGAAAAGCTTTTGACACGGTCAACTATACAACGCTACTGCAAGACATTGAGAAAACCACGCTTCCTCCAGGGCTCAAGAGGTGGACCATGAACTATCTGAACGGTCGTCAGTCATCCGTACTATTTCGAGGAGCAACATCTAAACTGAGAAGGATTAAACAGGGGGTTCSGCAGGGCGGTGTCCCCTCCCCGCTACTGTTTACCTTCTACATCTCGAAACTCCCGCAACCACCTGAGGGGGTTTCCATAACCTCGTACGCTGTTGACTGTACTCTATTGACGTCGGCCAATAGAATCGATGGCATGTATTCGAAGGTAAACAACTACCTCTCCGACCTTTCTCGTTTCCTCACTGCACGGAACAACTTTCCCCTACCAAATCCACAGCGACCAAATTCACGACCTGGACGAAGGAGTATAGACTGGAACTTAATATTGCAGTCGACGGCGTCAAAATTCCGACTGTTAATAACCCTAAGATTTTAGGTGTCACCTTCGACAGTCTATGCTCCTTCTCTCCACATACGACCGTGATTATCGCCAAAGCACAGAGCCGCAACAAAATCCTCAAGTCGCTAGCCGGCAGCACATGGGGAAAAGACAAAGAAACCGCCTCCTGGGAGCATCAAGAGGTCATTCCTTGATTACGTCGACGAAATCGAACAATACGCCGACAGGACCTCGGACGCAACAGACTTCCGACACGCACTGACCGCCATTCACAGTGGAGCCAYCAACACCTTCACCGACTCCCTCCCCGTGAATGGCGTACTTGGAGTCAARTCACCACCCATAGCAGACGAAGAGCTCGAGTTGCCGCGAGAAACGCGAGTGACCCTGACATACTCAACGTATGTCCTGCATGCAACGAGTCTCCGCGTGAGTCTCTTTGCATGCTCAACCAATCCCACCCATCTAACACCCTTTTCCCTTTGGTCCGACCCCGTCGAAACAGCACGTTTCCTGGGCCTCCCGTTRGATGACATCGACGACATCACGGATAACCCTCACCATCCCAACGGGGACTGATAACCGTTAAAACAAAAACAACAACAACAACAGGGAGAACCGCCAGTTGACCCGACTGCTGTGTTCTCTTTTCTGTAAAATATAATATTTTTTAATAACTCTATTTTTCCTTAATTTTATTTAATTACCCATATCTGTGTGAAAGRTTGTGCATTTTAGATTTGATTTCACTCGCCGTGAAATGCACACCTTGTTGCTGCAACTCCATTGCCATTTCCTCCACTATGTGGTTGTTTTTCCTAGGACCACGAAAAGCACTTATTTTGCTCTGCCACAATTCAATTAGTAGGGCTTCTGACCTATCACTCCAACAACTTCTTTTCTTATGTTTTTTTTCTCCATTTTTGAAATTAATATCAAGTGACAGCTATATTTCTATATGGAATGTAAACCAATATGTCTTCCAAAAAAAATCGATTAAAGTAGAGCACCGATTATATTGAGTGGAGTTTAAAGTAGTTTTCAGCGAAAACTGTGTTTTCGTTCGACAGATTTTACATGGACAAAAACACAAGTTTTCGTGCGAAAACCAGTTCTTTTTCACGAAAACATGTTTTCGTTGTCGGTCTGAACATAATATCAAGATGTTTTATATGAAATTTTTGATTTGCAGATATTGCATTTTGCATCTACCACTTCAAACATCTGCCATACTTTACTTCTTTTCCTTGATACATTTCCAGCCATTATTAAAAATTATAAGAATCTTAAATCCAAAACTTCAAACCGCTATGACGAAAAATAGCATATACTGATATATATATATACAATACCCTGAAGAAAGCTGCTACTTTTCTGCTATTTGTTATTGTGATCGCATGTACTGTACTATAAGCTTATTCCGACCTGCTATCGCAATTCACAGGTTCGAACTACTATCGCAAATCATAGTTTGGAACTGCCAGAGAACTTAAAACATAGGGGCAGGTTCGATGTCGAACATTTTATAAGATTGTGATAGGGAATTCACCTCACAACCA
>NW_017534659.1:9035-10929 GCF_001853355.1 Bactrocera latifrons
ATAGCAGCGAGAATGGTGAATTCCCTATCACAATCTTATAAGTTCTGTTAGCCGTCCAATCGAACATCATACAGATTTCGATTTGCACCTTCTCTATGTTTTAAGTTCTCTGATACAGCACTTACTGAAAAGTTGAGTTGCGGTTTGATCTCAATAATCGGTGGCGTMAATAGCAATAATAATTATAAGTACCTACCTACCCTACGCCTTTGCGCAATGATTACATTATGATATCAAATGCCCACATACAGCACTTACTGAAAAGTTGAATTGCAGTTTGATCTCAATAATCGGTGGCGTAAATAACAATAATAATTATAAGTACCTACTTACCCTACGCCTTTGCGCAATGATTACATTATGGTATCAAATGCTCACATACAGCATTTACTAAAAAGTTGAGTTGCAGTTTCATTTCAATAATCGGGGGCGTAAATAATAATAATAATTATAAGTATTAAAGAGCATAATTATGGAGAGCGAATCGGCGAAGAGTGTTGCTGACAACATTGCAAACGGAATGTACACATTATATGGCCAGCCCAAGGGAAGAAGCTTTACTCGTATATGGAATATACTCACTGAAATAGTAAAGCCGGACAACAGTGCATTAAAAGAATTAGTTTTCTGCCGCTCATGTCGCAATGTGTTAAAGTAAAGCGCAAGTCAAACGTCAAATTTAAATAGGCACAGCTGCTACAAAAACTTAAAGCAATCCCWAAGTTTAAAAACTGTCACACCGCTGGTCAAAACTGAGACCATTGAAAAATGCGCAAATTGGATTACAGAAGACTGTCGGCCTTTTTCAGCTGTGCGCGGTTCTGGGTTTGCTAAGCTAGTAAAGTTTTTTATTAAGATCGATGCAATTTATAGCGAGCACGTCGACGTGGAAGACATGCTACCGGATCCAACAATCATTTCACGTAAAGTCTCGAAATGCGCCAATGAAAAGAAGGAAGAATTAAAGGCTGGAATCAATAMGATTGTGAGCATCGTGCAAGAAAATAGTTAAATATTTAAAAAAAAATCTAATTTGCGGCATGTCCTGACCACTTCTCTAAAAAGCCAATGCTCAACACGTTGGAACTCCCATTAGTTTAGGCTCAAGTCGATTATTGGCAATTGGGGAGCGATGAATACCATTCTAAGGCAGAATGAACAAAACGTACGTTTGTTAAATATCAATATAACTGTTGTTAAAACGGTAGTGGAAATGTGTGAGAATTTTGAAATTGTTTTTAAAAAACTGCAGCTTTGCAATGCAACTTCACTGTGCTATGTGTTGCCAGCGATTTTAACAATTAAAAATCTATGTCAGTCGGCAACCGCTGAAATACCGGTAATTTTAACGTTAAATGAAAATATAATAAAAAATATTTATGAAATATGGGTCTCTAACATCGGTATATGACACAAAGTTGCATATTTTTTATATCCCTCGGCTTTAAGCATGCAGCCAAATGATTTAGAAGACATAAAATTATTTTGCAATACTCGTATATTGACAGAAAACCAATCTCATGTCCGAATACAGCTTCATCGGATTCATCGACAACGCATTTTTCATTTGACTCAGACAGTACCTTAGATACCAATAGACAACTTTCAGCAGGGAAGAGAAAAAACGACACCTTTTTTTTCCCGCATTTAATAAAACGGCATTACAAATTCATTCGATTCCTGCCAGCAGCGTAGCCGCTGAGCATTCTTTTTCTTTAGCTGGAAATATTATAACTGAAAAAAGAAATAAGATCGGAACATGTTCAATTTATAGCTTATTGTTATACTCTCGCAACAATGTTGCTAAAGAGAGTATTATAGTTTTGTTCACATAACGGTTGTTTGTAAGTCCTAAAACTAAAAGAGTCAGATATAGGGTTATGTATACCAAAAT
>NW_017534659.1:11579-17523 GCF_001853355.1 Bactrocera latifrons
ATATGGGTGAAATCGGTTCACAACCACGCTTTCTTCCAATATAACGCTATTTTGAATTCCATCTGATGCCTTCTTTGTATAATATATACATTAGGAACCAATGATGATAGCGGAATAAAACATTACACAAATACGGTATTTGAGCTGAGGTATCCCTTGTGTCGTGATCGGACTATAACTTTTCAATGCAATTAAAATAAATGAAAATACAATTCAATACTCAAAGTACACAAATTGATCTAATCTAATTAATTTACAGCAAAATAAAAAAATATATAAATGACGGATAATGAAATCTCGATTATCACTTTATCATGCGAGAGTATAAAATGTTCGGGGACACCCGAACTTAGCCCTTCCTTACTGGTTTTTAAATTTATTTTATAAAAGTTTTAGCGATTGAAACCAGAAAATAAACCTTCTTTTAATTTTAAGTTTTTGTTGATCTCAATGACGAAGTGATTAAAATTTGAAATTGTGTTCCCTAATATTTTAAGCATTTTGTTTATTAATTTTAAGCATTAATTAAATTTTAGTTTTAAGCGTTAAAAATGAAGAAATATATGCGCAGTAATGTTTTGGCTAATTTTATGCATTGCAACTTGTTTCCGTTAAAGCACTCAAACTATGCACTATGTTAAAACATACAAACTATGCACATACATATTCGCAGGGAAATTCTGGATCTGATTGGTTCCATCACAATCAATTCAAACGCACACTTGATCGATGTCTGATTTTTTGTGCATCGTTGGACTCGATCGTTTTTTTCTGTACAATCATTTCAAATCATCATACCGAAACCAAAAAATCAGTTTGAATCAGTACTACGGTCAACTGCCCATGGCCAACTCCCATGGGCAACTCCGTCGTTTTATTTTCTTTTCTTAAATACAATATTTTTCTTTAGCATCTAATTTCTAATACAATATGTTATAAGTGGAAAGGTTCATCTTACTATCTACGAATTACATTGTGGGACCACTTAAGGGGTTAGGGGTAACCAGAATTTTCAAAACATTAATTTTTTCACATTTTCGTTAAGTGCGATATTACTAAAATATTCTCTGAAAATTTCACGTTGATCCGATAATTAGTATTTGAGTTATTCGACAAATAACAAAGAGAGCTTGGGCACTTCAAAGCGCTAGTGTGAAACTTTAAACGTGTTTTTCTCAAAACTATATTTTTTGAACTGGTGACAAATATAATTCGTAAACCGCTGAGTAGATTTTAATGAAATTTATACAGCTTTTAGAATACATAGTAAACTCGGGCCTGATGGAAGGTTTTTTTTTTAATTTCGATTTTTTAAGACCAATTAACTGTTGATTTTTTCACAAAAAATTATTAATTAATTAATTTTGAAAAACAATTCTTCGATCAGGCCCAGGATTATCTATTTATAAAACTAATTTTTTTCTGATTGATTTTAGATTAATGAGGACTTATAGTTGCAAGTAAATTTTTTTGGAACAGGCTCAACACAAACAACGATAACTTTGGAAATTAAATTTTTTTTTTGAAATTTTCGTTACTTCAAGTCAACACTGTGAAATAACGCGATTTAATAGCAAAAAAAAAAAATACTAAAAATTGTTATTTTTCCGTGCCTCGTAAGGCGGACCGTATTAGCAAAGTACAATTTTTCAATACGGACATATGGGTCGTAAGTACATATCTATGAAAAATAAAAGAAATGTTCATGTAATATGAGCTGGTGGTATTAACTTACATATGTGTATGTATGTACGTTGTAGAGGAACTGCATGTACAGTAAGTTTAATGTTAATAGCATCAAAGTGTTGGAAATAGTATCGGTAGTTATATAGTTATTATACATATTGTATTAAAGTTCTGACTACAACTTTCTGCTTTCCAGTGCCGCTACAAAACCTCGTAAGAACATACTGATAAGTGTCCAGTTTTGCTACATCAACAACATCACTTCGCTGCCATCAAGCCGCTGCTGCCATCAATCCGCTGCCGTCGTGAGAATGAGTTGCCACTGCATCCTGTGCCAAAGGGACGTAAGCGCCGGCAAAAAGCCGACGCACCAGGTAACAAGTGCGAATTACTGAAAGTGCAAAGAAAAACGCAAAGTACAACAAAACAAATGCATTTTTAGTTTTACATTTATTTACATTTAATTAACATTGTACATATATGCATACATATGTATTATATATTGGTTGTTTCCATATTCTTCTTATTACGCAATATAACATAACTTATACGAATTAAAAGTGATTCAAAGTATTTCGGGTTTTTGCGGTAGCCCTTTACTTCAATATACGGGTGAAACATTTTTAATTGCAAACTTTAAATTATTATTATTTTCTCAAYTTTTCGATTCGTTTTTGCAATAATCCTAGGTTTTGTCGATTTTCATTCGGACTTTTTCCGGTTAAATTAYTTTATTGTTCTATTGCTCATTTTGGGCATTTTTTGATTTGGCTTTTCGTTATTCGAGAATCGACATTTGTTGTTTTCGCGAATTGATTCTCAATATTAAATTATTCTGTGCCAAATAATTTTTTTTCGTGAATTTTAATTCAACCAAAGCAAAATGACAAACTAAAGACAACTCTCTTAAAACTGTTTTCAACTAACGAGTTGACGGACTTAAAGTCGTTAAAACATCAAAGAACGGTTGCAAAAAGTAGTATTTTGCGCATTATAACGGGCCTTTTCGAAAAACCTATGCCTTCAGATACACACTGAATGTCGTCTTGACATACTAAATTTACATAGTGAAAAATTAATGAAATGCCAATCAAAGATTGAAGAAATTGGTGAAGATGACATGGCCCGAGGGGAGTTAGAGGACATAATAGTTAAAAYGAAGGTCATAATAAAGTCAATTTTAGCGAAAAATAAAACTTCACTTACCGAAACATCTTTTGTAGCTTCTCCCATCTCAAGGCTATCTAAAATCAATTTGCCGAAATTTAAGGGACAATATTCAGAATTAAAAAATTTTATGAGTTTGTTTGAGAGCTTGGTTCATAATGGCATATGAGTCATTGCTAACGCTGGGCGATGAAAAGCAAATAGCAAACGTAATAATCATACATATAGTGATGACAAACCTTGACTCTGCCACCCGATCCAAATGGGAAGAAAAGCTGGATTATGATMAATTGTCACTGTGGAAGGACTGTGAAGCCACCCTAAATCGAAGTTATCAGCGGAAGAAGCATCACACTCACGACGAAGCCCATACCAACAAGCAGTGGGAGTCATGAGAAACAACAACATTTGGACAGGACCAAATCGGCGCTAGTTGCAGCAAATAGGAGGCAGCCTCTTTGTCCTTGTTCAAGGACCACTATTTGACTGTCTGCCCCACTTTCAAARCGCTACCGGTGCAGCAGAGCTTCGAATTGTTGAAATCGGTGTCCTTATGCATAAATTGTTTACGTAAGGGCACACTGTCTATAAGTACAAAACGGATCGATGTCGTGTGTGAATCGATCGCATCACACATTATTGCACCAGTATACGGTTTCGTTCCCCACTGGATCCTAGGTCAACTTTATGACGGAGGACTTGACACAGAAAAAAATAATTATGAATTTTGTGCGGAATTCTTGGTAATGCAAGACATTTCGCAAATCATCCAGACCATAACATTAATGTTAGTGCCTGGAAGATTGGGTGCTGAAACATTTTTCGAACTTCTAGCCGCTGGCCAATTAAAAATGGTCCTAACCAACCAACTTTTCAGATGGATTGTATCTGGCAAATACGCCAACACTTTTAGTTCTCCTGCCAGATTACATAGCACATTATGCCAAGGTGAGGAAGGCTTTACTTCAATAGATTCAATAGTCCCAAGGTTTTGGCCTCTAAAAGAATTAAATTGAAATTCAAATGGCATTAAATTCACACAAGAGCACCAAGATTGAGACAATTTTTCGTAAACAAAACTCTAGTATTGGCTTCAAGTCAGAATGCAATTTAAAGTTGATCGTAAATTACTCGGTCACTCATATGAAACCGTAGTTCGGCGGTTTCAGGCCCTGGAGAGAAGAACATTAAAAGATCCAGAACTTCGTAAAATGTATCTCGCATTTTTGAATATAGTGAAATGCGTCATATGAGGCCAATGAACAATAAGATCTTGAGTGAGCCATACTACTTCATTCCGAATCAATGYGTTTTAAAACCCGAAAGCACTAACAGCGGACATTACTAAAATGTAACGTCACATAATTAAGCATGAAGAAGACAGCTTTATGTGTGGAGACAGCATCCTTCTGAATAAATTCAAATTTGTCGTCTTAACACCGTAAATTATGGCACTGCACCTGCTCCATTTCTTGCAACACGGTGTTTGCGAATGCTCAGTGATGCCAATACAAGGAAATATTCATTGGCCATCAAAAGAGAACCCTATGTCGATGAGTTAGTAACAGGATCCGGGACTCTTTTCGACAGTGGTTAAATGAAAAGTAATTAAGCGTTAATGACAAAAATTCCACTAAAACTATAGGAATCCATTAGCTGCCGAAAGAGGATTTGTTTCCATTTGTTTTAGATGAAAATTTTAACGATCTGCGAGCCAATATACGAAACATACTATCAGTTTCTAGTCGCCTTTTCGATCCTCTTAGACTACTAGCTCCACTAGTTACCAAAGCAAAAACTTTACTGCAAGAGCTTTGGATCCAAAAACTAGACTGGGGTAAGTCGATTCCATTGCGCCTTCACACTAACTGGCAGGTTTTTAAAGCCAACCTAATGAAACTCTCATGTATAAGCATTCCCCGTTACGTAAACGTTGAGTCGAGTGTCACCTGCCACTCCGACGCCTCAAAACGGTGTACGGATGTTGAATTTACATATATACGAAGCCCCTCCGCTGGGAGGATTGAGTCATGTGTAAAAGTTCACGCAAGTGAGGAAAGTTCTCTCACCGCCATTCACTTGGGAGTGGTCAGAAACGATTCTTTTACATGTGACTCAAGCAGCTCAGAACTTTCGGTCTTTGACCAAATATCCTTTGGGTAGCCTACGAACATCCGTTTGAAGGCGAATTAAAGCGAGTAGGGTGGTCGCTGGGCTTGGGACCCGCCATGTAAAAAAACTCCCCCAATGAAAATTAACAAACTGCCTCGGATGAGAGACATTCCTTTTGATGACGACTATGGCAAACGAAATAAGGACTAAGAATTGAGGGCATGCGGCGGCTTACAGAAGGCTTCAAAACCGGAGCATACCCTTGTAGAACCCCCAAAGGTGATCTAGTTACCGATGCCCAAMGCATACTTAAATTATGGAGGGAACACTTCTCAATCCTGCTGAATGACAGCGAACACACAACGCCAAGAGAAGGCGAACGCGATTCCCCAATCGATGACGATGGAACAGACGTTTCACTCAACGACCTTGAAGAATTCGAATAGCAATTACCCGCCTGAAGAATAACAAATCGGCGGGGCCACTGGATTGCCCGCTGGACTATTCAAACACGGCAACGAAGAACTGATAAGGGGAATGCATCAGCTTCTTTGTGAAATATGGTCGGACGAAAGCATGCCCAACGATTGGAATTTAAGTGTGCTATGCCCAACCCTTAAAAAAGGAGACCCCACAATCTGCGCCAACTACCGTGGGATTAGCCTCCTCAACATCGCATATAAGGTTCTATCGAGCGTAGAGCAACACTCCGTCAGAATCAGGAAGCACCTCTCAAAGCAGTTCAATACCAAASGAGGTTTCACACAAGGCGACTGCTGCTCGCGTATGCCGATGATATTGCTATCATCGGAATCAACACCCGCGCCGTTAGTTCCGCATTCTTCAGAGTGGACAAAGAAGCAGCAAAGTTGGGTCTGGCAGTTAATGAGGGCAAGGCGAAATATCTCCTGTCATCAAAGAAACAGTCGTCGCACTCGCGACTTGGCTCTCACGTCACTGTTGACAGTCATAATTCGAA
>NW_017534659.1:17898-19021 GCF_001853355.1 Bactrocera latifrons
AAGAAGAGGAAGACCTCCACTCCGTTGGAACGACCAGGTTCAGAAGGACCTGGGTACGCTTGAAATATCCAATTGGCGCCACATAGCGAAAAGAAGAAACGACTGGCGCGCTGTTGTTAACGCGGCTATAATCGGCATAATATAAAAAGAAGAAGACATATGCTTATCCATTTTTGAAATGTACCCAAAAAAAAAAAAAATATATATATAAATTCCTAAACAGTAGGGAATGTGGGAATATGTTGAATAGTGCTGGTTTTCATAGACTAATCGCACGTCGTAAGCCATAGATATATAAGGTTAATAAAAAGAAGAGGTTGGCGTTTGCTAAACAATAGTTAAACAAACCGTATTGAGTTTGGGAAAATCTTGTGTTCACCGACGAATCAAAGWTTAATACGTTTGGTTCAAATAGATCACGAAAAGTGTTGAGAAAGATCTATGAGRAATTGCAARGATAAATGTATTGCCAACGATAAAGCACGGTAGAAGTAGTGTTATGGTTTAGGGGTATATGGCTGCAWCTRGAGTTTCACATTTGGATTTTTTAGTGAAAAAATTGATGAAAAATTTAAATGTTAAGTGTGCTTAAATCGACTGTTAATAGCAGCAAAATCAATTTCCAACAGGACACCGACCCAAAATACACATCTTATCTTATACGAAATAGTCCGCAGTAGCACCTGTTGGCAAAAGAAATCCTGCGTTGGATTTCGAGGTTGAAGTGGTTGTTGGTGTTAATGCTGTGCGACGACTGTTTGTTTGATGACAGGAGATATTTCATCTTGCCCACATTCACCACCAGACCCATTTGCTTTGCTGCTTTATCCATTCTGGAGAAACTGAAGATAAATTAAATATAATAAATTGTACATAATACTAGTAGATTTTCAAACACAAACAATATACGACAATATATTATGTCAAGAGTCATTAGATATTGTTAAATCCTTACTTGAATTTACTGGTAAGATGAATTCATATCAGAGAGCTGCAACGAGTATGACAATATCAGAACAAACAGTCGTGGCAAAACACAATCAAATCAATTCAGTTCAGCATAGACAACATTGTTAATCAATTCGAGTAGCCGCCAGCGTAAACTGATGTGTGGAATACAATG
>NW_017534659.1:20276-35924 GCF_001853355.1 Bactrocera latifrons
CGACGCATATTGCTAGTGGTGTGCTAGTAGTGTCATTAAAGTCCGTAATATTAGTTTGGCGCTCTTTTAGTGGGGAGCGGTAAAGTGGCGTGATGCGTTTGCCAAATTGTGTACCTGCATTCCTGAGCATTATTAAGCTTACATGGTGCACTGTATAACAAAATATTTATTTTGTCAACTCCTCCCTTCTTAATTTCGAACGTGCGCATTCGACAGCCAAGTTATTGTAAAGTTTTATTTGGAGAACTGGGAGACTTCAATGTAATGAGTACTATGGCTGAGCTCTAGAGTCYTCTTTCGTACCGCAAGCTTTTATTTATAAAATGTTTCATTGAGTGACATATGTAGTGGCATCTTTGGCACTGGTATCATATTCATTAACGATTGGCTTGACTCCTAGGCTGATGGAGGTTCGCCTTTGCGTAATTAAGTGGTGTATTTATAAGTAGTGCTTAAAATATTTAAATATTACAAAAAGTTTACAATATATATGAAGTTATAATATTGGCCTTGGCTCTAATAATAATAACATAAGTGGATATGGCAATTTTTTCTTTTTACAGTTTCAAATTTATATATTTTTCTTTTTACTTTTTAGTTTTATTTTTGAGAGTAAAGTAATACTCTATTTACTTCAACGTCTTTTTTCTAATTATGATGCATATTCTTTTTGTAATTTTTCGATAAGTTATAATTTTAACTTTTTATTGAAAGCAGTTTTTAATTAAATTTTTATGAACGGTTTTACCTGATTTTGTGAGGACAGTGCTGTTAAAGTTTTAGCGACTATTTCCTCTTTATATCGTGGAGTTAGTTTATTTCCTAACCATATATTTATATTTACATTTTCTGTATTGTTTTTCTTTATTTGAAATTTTTTTTGAAAACAGTATAGAACGTTTTTTTCCTCCTTTTATTATTATTTTTTTTTTTTGCATTTTTAGTGATAACTGAGTTTTACCTCATTTTTAAGTTTTACTATATTATTTTTTTGTGTTCAACTAGGAATACACCTTTAAATAAATTTTTTTGTGAAATGAACAACTTATTAAATTTTTCGTTATTGATAATAGATAATATTATTTTTTTTTAGGAAACAGTATATAGGAATAGTAACTTTTTTCCTCCTTTTTTTCCGTCAACAAATTGATTGTACCTTATCAGTGTGACTTTAGACCTGGCAAATCAACAACTGACCAGATATTCACCATGCACCAAATCTTGGTAAAGACTCATGAAGGGAGAATCGACACAMACCACCTCAAGTCAAGTTTAAAGCTGCTTTCGACAGCACGAAAAGAAGCTGTCYTTATGCCGCAATGTCTGAATTTGGTATCCCCGCAAAAGTTATACGACTGTGTAAACTGACGTTGAGCAACACCAAAAGTTCCGTCAAAATCAGGAAGGACCTCTATGAACCGTTCGATACCAAACGAGGTTTCAGACAAGACGACTGCTGCTGGCATATGCCGATGATATTGATATCATCGGACTCAAACCTGCGTCGCTGGTTCCACTTTCTTCAGAGTGGACAAGGAAGAAACACAAATGGGTCTAGCAGTGAACGAGGGCAAGACGAAATATCTCATAAAACAAACAGTCGTCGAACTCGCGACTTGGCTCTCACGTCACTGTTGACAGTCATAATTCGAAGTTGTAGATAATTTCATCTCTCTTGGAACCAGCATTAACAGCAACAAGCCAAGTCAACCTCTAAATCCAACACAGGATAACTCTAGCGAACACTTGCTACTTCGGACTGAGTAGGCAATTGAGAAGCAAAGTCCTCTCTCGGCGAACAAAAAAAAATTCTATAAGTCACTCATGATTCCCGTCCTGCTATATGGCGCAAAGGCTTGGGCGATGATAACAATAATGAGTCGACGCTGCGAGTTTTCGAGAGAAAAGTTCTGCGAAAGATAGTCCTTTGCGCGTTGGCCACGGCGAATATCGCATTCGATGGAACTATAAGCTGTATGACGACATTGACATAGTTCAGCGTATTAAAAGACAGCGTCTACGATCATATTGTTCGAATGGATGAAAACACTCCAGCTCTAAAAGTATTCGACGCTGTAGCCGCCGGGGGAAGCAGAGAAGGCGAAGTCCTCCACTCCGTTGGAAGGATCARGTTCAGAAGGACCTGGCTACGCTCTAATTGGCACCACATAGCGAAAAGAAGAAACGACTGGCGCGCTGTTGTTAACGCGGCTATAATCGACATAATGTTAAAAGAAGCCGACGCTACGGCTGCTACTATGCCGGTCTCTTTCTACCAATTCAGCGATTTTATCGCAAATTTCGACGACAGGCCTTCCGGAGCGTGGCGCATTTTCGACCACCTCTACACCAGAACAAAAACGTTGAAACCATCGTTGTGCGGTGGTAATGAAAACTGTATCGGGTCCATAACTGCACAAATTTTATTGGCGACTTGAGATGCATTTTTGCCTTTATCGTAGTAGTACTGTACAATATGTCGAATTTTCTCTTTATTTTGCTCCATGTTTGCGACGCTWTAACTCACGAACGACTTAAAAGAAATGACAATCAATCAAACACGTGTTAGCGCGTGCAATGATCTTTCCAAAAAGGTATAGCATGACCGATGCGACGAATAAAACTAGAGCTACGCGCTCTCAGCACCACCTAGCGAAAATCCCGCAAGACTTAATATCGTAAGTAATCAATTTTTTTAATTAAATAAATCGAATATTTTCATATATCCATAACATGATTTTATTCTTTTAACAGATTTTGGAATCTTTAGTTCTAAAATAGTTTTTATTTTATTTGCATTTGGTTTAACGCCTTCGGGTGTCAAAATGTGACCAAGGTSTAAGGTTTCTTTTGAGAAAAATTTACATTTATTGATTTGGATTTTTAGTTTCGCTTCTCTTAATTTCGCCAAAATTTGTTTGATATTTGTAGCATGTTCGTAAAAAGTGGTCGAAAAAATAAATATATCGTCCAGATACACAACGCAAAATTTGTTAATAAAATGTTTCAAAACACTGTTCATAAGTCTTTGAAACGTTGCCGGAGCATTTTTTAAGCCAAAAAACATCCGAACGTATTCACAATGTCCATAGGGGGTAGAAAAAGCAGCTTTCAACTGGTCTTCTTCTTTGATAGGGATTTGGTGAAATCCTTTTGCTAAATCTAGTCGAGAAGTACTGTGTTCGTCCAAGTTTGTCTGATATGTTGTCGATGTTCGGTATTGGAAACTTGTCGTTTGTTGTAATTTCGTTTAATTTGCGATAATCTACTACTATTCTCCATTTCTTCTCGCCAGTTATGTCTGTCTTCTTCGGTACGATCCGTAAGGGGCTATTATAAGGGGAGTTACTTTCTTTTATAATGCCTTGCTTCAGCATATCTGTAATTTGTGCAGTTACTTCTTTTTCGTGTATTTGAGGATATCTATAAGATTTTGTATAAATTGGTTTGTCGGTAGTTGGTTTTATTTCGTGTTTTTTAATGTTAGTGTAACTTAACTGCTGGCCTTCTGTGTAAATTAAATCGTGATAATTATTGAGTATTTTGTTTAAAGCGCTCTTTTCTTCTGTATTTAAGTTCTTATATAAGTCATGTAAAACTTTTTCATTTATACTGATTGTATTTAAATGATGAAACTCGTTTATTTTTCTATACGGATAATCTTTCACAAATTTAATTTCGATGTTATTTATAGTAATACTTTCTTTGTCCATATTAATAATTGCCTTTAGTGGTTTTAAAATATTTTGTACGAGAATTGCATCAAACGTTTTTCCCTCAAAGTTTTTTAACTTCCATGACATTGTTGCATCTTTTTTAAATTCTTTTGGCAAGTTGGTAATAATCTCTAAATTAATTTTAGTTTCACTATTTGAAGATTTAAATTTTAATGGGACATGAAGTGGAATTCTTTTGTAGTAAGGTAGTACCTTTTCATTTAGAAGTGAAGTAGTTGAGCCAGTGTCTACTAAACAGAAAACGGTATTATTTTCTATGTGTAGCTCTATTATGGGTAATGTTCAATTGAGACCAAAACATGAAAATTTTAAACTTTGTTTCTATCGTAATCGTTATTCATTAGCTCACTTCTTCTAAAATTTGGACTATTATATTGATTGGAGTCTTGCAACCGAAATTTATTATTAATTTGACTTGAATAATTCTTTGTTTCTTGCCTTGGCCAAAAATTTTTATTTATTTTGATCAGGAAAGAATTTCCGAACAATTTTATTATGATTTCTCAAATGTTGTTGATTTATTTTATGTTCTTGTTGATCTCTGTTATAGTTGTAACTTGAAGCTGTATGTCTACTTTGTTTTGCATAGTAATCATCATTAAAATTAAAATTATGACACTTATTTTGATTGCGATTTAAACCGTCGTTTTCTAATAAATTATAAGCATCTGATAAGCAATTTATGTTCTTGTTTATAATTACCGAAGCCAAATTAGCGTCTATATTATTCAAAAATGTTCTTAAAATAATTTTTTCATTATTTAAAGGACTAAATTCTACTGGTTTACTTACATCGTATTCAAACTTTTCGTTTAATTTGTTTATTTAATAAATGTATTATTAAAAATTCAAAATAAATTCTAATGTTAGTATGTCGAAGTGAAAACGCTTGCTGGTAAAGTTGATGGTATGTTTCCTTAATGCCGACAATTCTGATTAGGGTTGCTTTGATTTCAGTCCAGTTTGCATCTGACGATAAAGTACGAATTGCATGTAATGCCTTGAATTTTATTTAGGATTACCCTTCGGTATACATATACGCATGCTGTCGGATCTGTATACAGCATTGCCAGTACTTYGTCGACTTCTCTTAAAAATGAAGAGAGGGCATATATGTATGTCGTCTCCACGAAATTCGTGAACTCTGTGTGCATCTTTCAAAATGTTGCACACTGACAGCTGCAATGATGGTCGGTTCTCACTGGAACTAATTGGATTAGTTGTCATTGCCAAGTACCGCTAGTCGAAGTTGCTAATCGAATTGTTGGAGTTGATCATCCCATCACAAAATTGTTACTATGTGTTATATACTTCTTTTTAAAGGTGACCTTATTGTTTGCTACCATGTGGTGACGTGAAGGTTATGTTACAACGTGGCATGAATTATATGTTAAATTTATTTTGCACATTAGCGGTTACAATATTTATTGTTATATATTTATTTGTTTTTTATTAAAAAAAAGGTCTTTGTGGTGTATTTGTATCACTTTTTAATAGTTCAGARCATATAGTTTTTGCATACACATGTATATAACTTTGGTTTGAAAGGATTAATTTGCAGGTTACCGAATTGTCTATTTTGGGTTTGTATATCTTGTTGCTATTAGCTTCATTATTTTACAGATTTTGCGTTTTGTCCCATATTTTATGCTATAATTTGTAGATTTCAACCTTATGTAGTTTTGTAGTTCTTGTTGGTTATGTAGTTAAGTTAATAGTTAACAGAGTTTTGATCTAAGGAAATTTAGCTTTCTTTTTTATTATTATTATTGTTTTTTAGTTTAATTATCTTAAATTTTATTTAACCTCACAAAATGTTATTATTTTTCGTAGTTCCACCAATTAACTTTTGGGTATAGGCAGATTCCGTTTCTTTTTTGTTTTTTGTTTTTTATAGACCGACTGCGTCAGTTATGTTAGTATAATATATAATCAACATTTATTTGTGATATGAATCTTAAGACTGACTTATAATATTCTTATAAAGCTTATACGAGACCTCAATAKCGTACGTATGTATTATATATCGTAAAGAGGTTAACGGAAGGATAGTTGCCAGACTGTTATGTTAGGCTACGTAACTCACGTCGTAAGCCATACATAAGTAAAGTTAACAAAAAGAAGACGGTGGCGGTTGCTAAACAATATTTAAACAAATTTTAAGATTGTTTAAATGGACTGTTAATAGCAGCAAAATCAATTTCCAACTGGACACCGACCCAAAATACACATCTTATCTTATACGAAACAGTCCGCAGGAGCACCTGTTGGTTGACGTGCTTGTTGGTGTTAATGCTGGTTCCAAGAGAGACGAAATATCCACAACTTCGAATTCTGACTGTCAACAGTGACGTGGGTGCCAAGTCGCGAAATTCATATCAGAGAGCTGCAAMGAGTATGATAAAATCAGAACAAACAGTCRTGCCAAAAACACAGTCATATCAATTCAGTTTAGCATAGACAACATAGTTAATCAATTCGAGTAGCCGCCAGCGTCAACTGATCTGATGCAACACGAACAACTCCTCAAATAACAATATCGGCTATCTCTTCAGTCTTCCTCAGGGTGGTAAAGGAAAACACTGGGCTACCCCCAAAATGTATAAGTGCCGGCTGGCACCATGGGTTGCACAAGCTGACCAGATGTGCCGATGAAAGATCGGCCATCTAATATAAAAAAGCCGTTTCTCTGGTGGGGGAGGTTTGGAAGGGAACCCGACTCGAGGCCGTGGAAAAAGAGGATCTTCCTCTTCGCCCTAGGGATCGCGTCTGGCTGCCTGTCTGCCGAACCATCCACTGCGAAGGAGATCGAGGAAATCCTCAGATACTACAACCTCTCACTTCCCGCGCACGACTGGAAGGTTATACGGCTTGAAGGAACCGATGTCCATCGGTCCTCTCAGCAAAACCAAGGGAGTCATCAGTTATGGGTTCGAAATGGTAGTGCTGAAGGTACTCCCGACGGTTACCAGGGCTGATGGCACTCCAGCTGCAGATGCGGAGGAGAAGGCAGAGGGCGTCACTGATGGCCAAACGACCATGGAAAACGACCCAAACCTTTCATCGTTACGGGTTTTGGAGACGGTTCGTCGATTGGCGACTYTGTCGTTAGCTAAAATCTTCGTATTGATAGCAGGGGAAACTCTCCAACCTTCGTAACCGCAGGMAGGGAGGAGGTTCTCGACCTCACCCTGGCCTCACACGGAATTGCCTCACAGATCTCAAACTGAAGGGTCCTCGAAGATCACTCCTTTTCTCATCACAGGTACATCGGGTTTAGTCTGGTCGGAGAAGGTCCGCCWAGAAAATCCTTCAGAAATCCCAGGAACACGAACTGAGAAGTTTATCGCAAGAGGCTTCGACAAGCTCTCCCACGCGCACCGAGGATGGACGCTTTGCAAACCGCCGATGTGGTGGATTGATTGGTTGAAGTTCTCAGCTCAGCGTGCAACAATGCACTGGAGAGCTCCTGTCCACTGAAAACACCGAAGGGCAGAGGAAAACCTCAGTGGTGGACTTTGGAACTCTCCGTCCTGTAGATGCTCTTAAACAAGGAACGCAAGAGTGGGTTAAACAATGATTAGGCCCTGTATAAAACAGGACTTTAGATATCCATGTCCGAGCAGAGAAGGGTAAGAGGATCTCGTGGAAGAGCTTCTGGGAAAAAGTGGAAGGCTGTCACGAGTCCTCTATATTCAAGCGCATACTCGCAAAAGACCCTATGACCCTTGGGTATCTCAAGGAGGAAAATTGTAAGTGGGCGCTGAGCAGTGTAAACGGCGTTTGTCGACCTTCTGGATGAACAACACTTGACTTGGGCGATCAATTCGTTCAAACCGTTCAAGTTCCCGGGACCGGATGGCATTACACCAACGCAGCTGCAGCAGGCTGTTARGGTATCATGCGGCTGACTGTCACCAATCTATGTGAACTGCATCAGATTAGGTTACATCCCGGGGCCTGGAGATGAGTCAGAGTTACGATTATCCCAAATGCTGGCAGGGGCTCCCACGTYACGGCAAACGATTTCAGGCCCATCAGTCTCTCCTACTTTTTACTAAAAACTTTGGAGAGACTGTTGGACTGGTGTCTAAGAAGACGCATTCTGAGAGACTATCTATCAGGAGCGTAACATGCGTATCGTAAAGAATGTCAGTGGACACTAGGGTGGGTCGATTCTGGACTTTTTCGATTCGGGATTTCTAATAGTGCGGAAAAGTTGCCTTAGTACTTCAAGATTCCAGTGCAACTTTTTATTTTGAGATCGGATTGCATCTTCAAYCCCAATTCCGGCCTTGAAATTTCGGAAATTCGCCTAAAATTGTCTACTTAGCGCCTGAAATACGCATCTCATAGCACAATGTATAAAACAAAAGTTATTTGTCACGCCATTTGCTACCGAAATGGTATGTGATCATGGCCGTAGGACGAACCGYTCCTGAGATACGAGCGAAAATGCGGGGCGCCACAGCGCAAGGTGCAAATCGGCTTGCGGCCACACTTCTTGACGATRATTTCGCCGAGTGCTTTCACTCACATTCATTCACCTACGCCAAAGGACACGTTCGGACTGGTCTCAACATAAATATTTTTTCATCGAGTTCCTTCACTCTGGTCGGTGATTTCGCCGAGTTCTATCATTTACATTCATTTCCCTGCGCTATACGACACGTTCGGACTGGTCTCCACATAAATCTTTTTTCATCGAGTTCCTTCACTCTTGTCGTTGATTTCGCCGAGTGCTATCATTTATATTCTCTCAACAGAATACAGAACTCAAAATGTCTGTATCTAAATATAAATTTAGACAAAAATGTCCTGTGTTCGGCATATTTCCGTACAATCTCTCTGAGTCCCAGTTACCTACTTACCAGGATGTTCTTTTGTGTTATCAGTTTGAAAGATTTCGTATAGGGCGACTCCGAGGCGACAACTGTGAACCTAGGAKTAAAGAGGTTACAGAAATAGTTGCAAAAAAGGTTGAAAATACTTTCAAAAAGTCAGCTATTCCAATAGTTTCACACACCAGAGTTGTACAAATGCTCACCACATACAATTTCTGAATCTTAAACAAATATTTTTAAGGAACGCAATAGGTTTAAGCTCTAAAAGAGATGACTTTGTCTCTTCTGCCGGAAAATTTATTTTATTTTATTTTATTTTATTAAAGCTTACATAATAAACAAATTATTAAATAAACTAAAGTACGCAGCGCTAGCATCAAAGGCTTTCGGCTGAGCCGGAAAATTATTTGACATCGYTGCTTGTAAACGCATTTAGTTTTCTTCTTGCGTTTGTCCAAAGGAAAGGAAAGTTCCTATCAACGAACAACTATTTCTCTCGGACCATAGAACCAGAATAATTGGTCGCATTGGAAGTGTTGATCTACCTGAAACAAAAAAAGATTACAAAGAAAAATGAACGTAAAGAAAAACYTTCAAAACATCATTCAACATCAGCACTTACCAGAAAAGTATCAGCTAGAACACGTGACCATTCAGAGCAGCCAGACTCTTATTCCAAAAACTCTTATTGATGAGGAATTTTCTCTTCCATCCTCTAAAACCAAACAAAACACACTAGTATTAGAACACACTGCTTTAGCTGCCMAAAGATTTGGAATAAGTGATAGAGCAGCGGCCTTGATTGTTCTGGATTCTGGATGCCAAAAAAGCAGGTTTGATAACAGAGAATCAGGCTACTTTTGTCACTGACAAATGCAAGATTAGTCGAGCAAAAAAAAGTGTTGGAGTTGAGCTCCACAACACCGAAAGTATTGACTCTGTATATGGGCTGTATTTTTACCACGTAATAACCATATTTGGAGTTGAAGTAATTTCTATGAAATAGAAAGATTAGAATCAGTGAAAAATCGCAAGCGGTTTTGATATGCGAAGATATATGTTTGGGAATGCGCGAATTAATTTAGAGCCTAATTACCTGTCACAAAAATTTTAATATTCYGAAAAAATTAACGAAATGAATGAAATGTCTGATCGATTCCACATTCTAATTACAAAGAGAATTCTTTATTCCGAATATTATGGAATTGCTTAGCCTAAATCTTAAAACTAACGGCTTAAACTAGTGGTAATGTAAGTATGTATTAAAAGGGGTAAGTATAATTATTTCTCGATCTTTCTTTAAACATTGTAATAGAAGGAAATTAATAAATTAATAATAATATAAATGTATTATTAAAGTAAGTATGTTATCTTTTACAATGCAATATTTACAAATTCAATTTCTAATATTTTGACATTTAATTTTTTTAAATTTAGTTTTAGGTTTACAAACGGTGTCGCTTGACGCAACACCGCTCACCTTGAAAGGATCAGGTTCCTTCAACGTCCRTTGGAAGTAATTCTAGTTTGTGTATGGGACGCTTAATTGCCTACGTTGCCAAGTCTGCGACTCGCGCCTTGCCATCTTGCCCTTCGACGGATCCACTCTTGATGCTTGAGAGAGCAAGCAAGTTGTCATCTCTCSCCGCAACGAATTGGGTCCACTGGCACCTGCTCTGTAGGTAATGCTCGCAAAGAGCACCCTATCAATAGATGCGCTGAGGTTAGTGCCTTGTCGTCGTTCAGATCCTGCCTCAACGGTGTTAGGAGCTGAGAATTGAAGCAGGCCTCCAATTTGGTCAGTAGTGTTGACAGCTCCTCTGTGGTAAGTAGCGCGTTGCTGATTACGTGAACTTTGTGGTGTTTGACTGACTTCACCGCGGCTTCCCCGCCGAAGTGCGGAGGTATAAAGGTGCAGCTGAATCCTTCTTCTGCAGCGAATCCCTTCAGTTCTACTGATTGGGAAAGAAATGTCTGTTTCAGCTCGCGCAACTTGCGGTCAGCGCGAACGAAGTTCGTGGCCTTTTCGCTGAAATCTTCGCCGCCATTCCTCGCCGTCCAACGGACCTTTTTAGGGCGAAAATAAATGAATTAGAAGATAGGTCCGAAACTAATTCTAAATGTACTGCTTTTGAAGTGAAGCAAACGTAAACTGCAATATACATATGTTTTTACGGGTGGTCCACCGCGTATTTTTCACAACGTTTTATGGGCCGACAAAAATCTAYGCAGCATATAAGAAAATGCCGTAGTGCTCTCTGTCTTTCGACTGGCAAATGTCCCATTATTTGGTTTTGCAACTTCGGCTTGTAATGAAAACATTGTATACAGCTTCTTACGGTTCTACTGCAAGCTTCTCGGGCATTTATTAGCCATATGCGTTTTGGAAGAAGCGCAACCAACGCTTTAGCCCCAGCTTGGTGATTTCGAATGTGCAAGAACCGTAAATTTGCTATAACGAAGCGGAAGATTTTAACTATTAATAGCGGAAATTTAGTATCGTATGGGAGAGGTGCATTTAATAGGCGACCTCCTACTCGGATTAATTGGAACGAAAGCTATATATCCGAGAACTCATGCAAAAACAAATTGAGTTTTCGCAAGTTTGCGGGTAGGATGGTACTTTTATGCAATTTTGTAATAATATCCGAAAATTCTGAATGTTGGACCACCTGAGCAATCTTTTGAAAACTCAAGTTTAAGATTTTGGTGGCCTCTTGATCTATCGTAATATTTGTGCGACTCCACGAAGCAATTTTTTATAAGAAGAGAATTTTTCAATAATGTTCAATATTGAATTTTCCTCGGTTGTTGCAATTAGTGTAAAAGAATTTTCTTTTTTCTCTAATGCTACGTCTTCTGGTGAAAGTCGGTAGTGTTTATTAATTGGCCGCAATGCAGGGTCTTCTAGGACGCTCTATTTGCGACGAATGCGAAATGTCGATTCAACAAAGGCGCTACTTTTGACCATAATTTCGAAAGATGTGCTGCTGAGACTTTGCAGTAAGCCACATACATTTAATACCACTAGAAGATTCTTTTGTAATTGGCGTAGACTAAAGCATCATGTAAATCTTGTAGGTGTAGAGAAAATAGTATATCCCTTACCCCACATTTAGTCCCGTTAAAAATTCATAAGGCATGTTACTTATTCTTTTTGTTTAATACTTTTTTCCATGTGTCATAATTGATTTATTTATTAATAAAGTAAATTTTTAATTGATCAGGTTGTAATATTCTACAACCGACATTGCACTCTGCCTTAGAGTGCTGTATTGTATGTACAGGATGTTTGTCTGCATATGCAAAGTCTAAGCGAGATAGAATTGCATCGAAATAAAGCACCGTTCTATTGTTCGTTAACGCATCGTTTGCATTATGTGTTATTTCAAAGTATTTTGAGCGCAGCGAAGTATTTTGTACTACCCTTCACGTATAAGCTCATAGCGTTAAGCGCTGCCTCTCTCCAACTAACATATAAATCAGAGAACTGCAACGAGTAATAAATTTTTGTTTATACTGATCCGTTACTCTGTCTGATTCTTTCAGTTCGGTTCATGTATACGAAGCGCACCGTTTGTCTTCAAATTTGAATCACTAGCGATCAGCTTTTACCTGATTTGCTTATGAACGTTCACATCAGCAGAAAATACCCAAAGTGATGCACACTCATGCTTCAATGATTGAAATGATCGACAGCGTTTGGTTTGTATATCATCCCCTAAACACTGATTTAGTCGGGTTCTATTTCAAATACATATGTTTGTATGTATATGTATTTATGTATATACATATATTATATGTATAAGTTAACAAAATAAATATTTTGTTATACAGTGTACCATGTAAGCCTAAGAATGCTCAGGAATGAAGGTACACAATTTGGCAAACGCATCACGCCACTTTACCGCTACCCACTAAAAGAGCGCCAAACTAATATTACGGACTTTAATGACGCTACTAGCACGCCACTAACAATATGCGTCGCTGGCGACGTCTCGCTCTGCCGGCGCTTAGAATATTAAGTTGGTGATAGCATTCTTTAAGTTGGTTGCACATCGCTCCAACAACTTAGAAATTAAAGTATACAAGCATTTTTGTACAGTTGTAACAAAATGTTTAAATAAAAACTAAAAATAAAACTTAAAATAAGTTAACTGGCGCCCAACGTGGGGCCCCACCATCAAGGGAATCCCTGATAAAATAAGTTAACTGGCGTCCAACGAWTTGGAGCTCCACACATAGAGCCTGAAGAAGCTTGCAGTGGAATTGCTTCAATCAACTTAGCCGAATTTATCGTCCATCTGATCCCATACCCATTCTTGAGGAAGAGAAGCGTGAGAGAAAGTGGCCATCGGGGGAACTTTAGTAATGACGTAAAGGATTAAAGAGGATACTTCTTCCAGCCATGCACGTTCGTAAGATGTCAGTTTTAAGCAATATAATTTTGACTTCTAATTATCAAATTCAATTAACTAATAAGTGAAAAATTCAAAAAAACAAATTGAGAGGAAAAAAGTTCCTATTCCTATATACTGTTTCTAAACAAAAAATATTATCTTTTAGCAAAAACGAAAAATTTTAATCAGTTGTTCATTTCATAAAAAGTGTATTTAAAGGTGTAACCCTAGTTGAACRCAAAAAAATAATTTAATAAAAATTAAAAATGAGAAAAAGCTCAGTTGTCACTAAAAATTAAAAAAAWAATAATAAAAAGGAGGAAAAAAGTTTCTATTCCTATATACTGTTTCCTAAAAAAAATAATATTATCTATTATCAATACCGAAAAATTTAATAAGTTGTTCATTTCACAAAAACATTTATTTAAAGGTGTATTCCTAGTTGAACACAAAAAAATAAAATAACACAAATAAAATATATAATTTGGCCAAGGCCAATATTATAACTTCATTAAAATCAAAAAAGTAAGAAACATTTAGAGTAAGAATCACTTGTAAAAATAAAAATATTTAAACTTGAAATTGTAAAAAGAAAAAATTACTATATGCACTTGTGTTATTGGCTGAGTCAAGGCCAATATTATAATTTCATATAAATTAAAGAATTAAGAAACATTTAGAGTAAAAATTTAAATGAATTGCAAACTTTTTCTAATATTTAAATATTTTAAGCACTACTTAAATCATGTAAAATTATGTCACTCAATGAAACATTTTATAAATAAAAGCTTGCGGTACGAAAGAGGACTCTAGAGCTCAGCCATAGTACTCATTACATTGAAGTCTCCCAGTTCTCCAAATAAAACTTTACAATAACTTGGCTGTCGAATGCGCAAGTTCGAAATTAAGAAGGGAGGAGTTAACAAAATAAATATTTTGTTATACAGTGYACCATGTAAGCTTAAKAATGCTCAGRAATGCAGGTACACAATTTGGCAAACGCATCACGCCACTTTACCGCTCCCCACTAAAAGAGCGCCAAACTAATATTACGGACTTTAATGACAYTACTAGCACACCACTAGCAATATGCGTCGYTKCCGACGTCTCGCTCTGCCGGCGCTTAGAATATTAAGTTGGTGATAGCATAAGCTTAGATTTGAGTTTCACTTTTAATTCGACTGTTCTTTAAGTTGGTTGGACATCGYTCCAACAACTTAGAAATTAAAGTTAAACAAGCATTTTTGTACAGTTGTAACAAAATGTTTAAATAAAAACTAAAAATAAAACTTAAAATAAGTTAACTTATAATATAATAGAAAATCCATCAAGTACATACATAAAAGAAATATATGTACGTACTCAAAGGAATTTCCATTGTTTACGCATCGAAAATTTGTGCCATGCACACATTTTCAAAGCTGATACATTTTTCACATCAATTCAAGCAATCCTCGCTACGCTATAAACTGACATGATACGATTGGAACCGAAGCCAGCCATACTGTTTACTCAATCGTGATTGCCGAAGAACAGATTGTTCTTGTTGCATCAGATCAGTTTACGCTGGCGGCTACTCGAATTGATTAACAATGTTGTCTATGCTGAACTGAATTGATTTGATTGTGTTTTTGGCACGACTGTTTGTTCTGATTTTATCATACTCGTTCCAGCTCTCTGATATGAATTCATCTTACCAGTAAATTTAAGTAAGGATTTAACAATATCTAATGACTCTTGACATAATATATTGTCGTCTATTGTTTGTGTTTGAAAATCTGTAGCACTACTAGTATTCTGTACAATTTATTATATTTAATTTATCTTCAGTTTCTCCAGAATGGATAAAGCAGCAAAGCAAATGGGTCTGGTGGTGCATGTGGGCAAGATGAAATATCTCCTGTCATCAAACAAACAGTCGTCGCACAGCATTAACACCAASAACCACTTCAACCKCGAAATCCAACGCAGGATTTCTTTTGCCAACAGGTGCTACTGCGGACTATTTCGTATAAGATAAGATGTGTATTTTGGGTCGGTCTCCTGTTGGAAATTGATTTGGCTGCTATTAACAGTCGATTTAAGCACACTTAACATTTAAATTTTTCATCAATTTTTTCACTAAAAAATCCAAATGTGAAACTCTAGATGCAGCCATATACCCCTAAACCATAACACTACTTCTACCGTGCTTTATCGTTGGCAATACATTTATCTTTGCAATTTCTCATAGATCTTTCTCAACACTTTTCCTGATCTATTTGAACCAAACGTATTAAACTTTGATTCGTCGGTGAACACAAGGTTTTCCCAAACTCAATACGGTTTGTTTAACTATTGTTTAGCAAACGCCAACCTCTTCTTTTTATTAACCTTATATATCTATGGCTTACGACGTGCGATTAGTCTATGAAAACCAGCACTATTCAACATATTCCCACATTCCCTACTGTTTAGGAATTTATATATATATTTTTTTTTGGGTACATTTCAAAAATGGATAAGCATATGTCTTCTTCTTTTTATATTATGCCGATTATAGCCGCGTTAACAACAGCGCGCCAGTCGTTTCTTCTTTTCGCTATGTGGCGCCAATTGGATATTTCAAGCGTACCCAGGTCCTTCTGAACCTGGTCGTTCCAACGGAGTGGAGGTCTTCCTCTTCTT
>NW_017534659.1:36984-38629 GCF_001853355.1 Bactrocera latifrons
AGGCTGGAGAAGTGTTCCCTCCATAATTTAAGTATGCTCTGGGCATCGATGACTAGATCACCTTTGGGGGTTCTACAAGGGTATGCTCCGGTTTTGAAGCCTTCTGTAAGCCGCCGCATGCCCTCAATTCTTAGTCCTTATTTCGTTTGCCATGGGCGTCATCAAGGGGGGGGTCTCTCATCCGAGGCTGTTTGTTAATTTTCATTGGGGGAGTTTTTTTTACATGGCGGGTCCCAAACCCAGCGCACAACCCTATACAGGGGATATTTCGGCTACCCAGAGGATAATTGGTCAAAGACCGGAAGTCGTGAGTTGCGCGGGCCATATGTAAAAGAATCGCTTCTGGCCACCCCCAAGTGAATAGTGGTCAGAGAACTTTCCTCACTTGCGTGAACTGCTACACATGACTCCATCCTCCATATAAGCATATGTAACTAAGCATTTAAAAAAAAAAATAATAATTTTAAGTGTGCTTAAATCGGCTGTTAATAGCCCAAAATGCCMATAGTATTTTGTACGTGCATGGTTGTTATGGAAATAAAAATAACTCCGTAGGTCCCGCAATCACTAGATGGTAAGCGTATTCGAAATATCTGGAATTTTTTGGAAAATCGTATTCAAAATCGAATTTCATCAAAATAAGGCCAAAAAACTCGATCATCGATTTAGTACTTTTTTGATATGAATTAGGCGCATTTAAATTTTTTTTATTTGTATAAAAAAAAATAGTTTGATATTATTATTATTCATTTTAAAACAAATAAACGTGTCGTAATTTAATAGAACTAGGTTTATGTAAACTTTATTGGTCCATTGTACGACGACATTGACATAGTTCAGCGAATTAAAAGACAGTGGCTTCACACTCCTGCTCTGAAAGTATTCGACGCAATACCCACTCCGTTGAAAGGATAAGGTGGAGAAAGACCATTCTTCAGTTGTAATCTCCAATTGGCACCACCTTGCGAAAAGAMGGAACGACTTGCGCGCTGTTGTTAGCTCGACTTTAATCGCGTAAGCTGTTTCTACGCCAGTAAAGGGAAGTCACGGTTAATTTTCTTAAAACCAGTTAAAATTTTTTTTTACTTTTGTATTTAGACACAGTTACTTTTCTTTTAGTCACGGCTACTTTTCATAAGACCATTTTATTTTTTTTTTTTGTTTTAAATCTACGTTATTTTTAGACTCAGTCACTGCTCCTTACGCAATTTTACTTTTAACACTTTCAAGACACACAAATAGTATTTATTAAACTTTTTTTTGTTTTTTTAATTTTGGAATTATTTTTCATTAACTGTTCATTTAGTAGGCACACATAATTTTTATTAAACTGTCTCTTTTAAAAACAAAATTTTTTGTAATTATTTTTCTTTCCCTTTTCACTTTAGTAGTAACAGCTACTTTTCCGAGCAGTTTTTATTTCGTGTCCCTCGTTGGCCGCCAATTAATTCCGGCGAGAAGATTGAATAGTTAGCCTATTTCAGCAAGCAGAATTTACTGGATTGTAATTCTTGTTTAATGTACTTTTTTATATTTTTGAGTAAGTACATACCCCAGTCAAATAATTATATGTAAAATACTTCAAATTGATTTTTTTTAAAGGTAACTAAGAAGTAAAGCTCATTTTTTTTTTGGTTTTTATAAT
>NW_017534660.1:0-5979 GCF_001853355.1 Bactrocera latifrons
ATCTCTTTTAACCAACGTACTTTTCAATTTGCCATTTACGCCAGTAAACGCCTCTGCGCTTTCAATTAGGTCACACACAGTCTCACAAAAACAAATGCAAGCATATCTACAGACGCACATAAGGTGCCAAGGCACGGCGGCATTGAAAATATCCGCTCACGCGCAAAGCAAATGTCATAAGTAATTAAATGTTAATTAAGGAGATACATATATATACACAGTAGGAAATGCTTACTCATACACTTTCATACACATATACATGGTGGCATGTCTACGTAGCCGCACTCGTCTGTCGAAAGCGATTGTTGCTTGCCGCACTTGGCTGGCTGAGTGCTTGGAAAATTGCAAAAATKAAATGTTTCGCCATTGCTTACACTAATAAAGTAGTGGCGAGGCAAAATTCATATTTATGTGAGCGTGTCTGCACATATATGTGTGCCTTATATACCTTTAAAGTTCAATTAAAATTCATGTGTTTGTTTACTTTCACTCACAAATGCACTCAAATTTCTTTGACATGAAGAATCATCGATTTGATAGCGAGCCGTGTACATATACTTATAGTATATATTTTTAAGAAACCTAAGACTTTATAATTATTCTATTTTTCCAGAAAAAATTTTGGTACATCGTAAAATGTTGATGATTAAAAAATTGTTTCATCTCACTCATGTACACAAACTGGCTCAAAGTCGAAAGGAAAGAGACTCAAACTCAAAGCGAAAAAATAGTTTTCCTAAATCGCAAGGAAATATCAGCTGTAAACAAGAAACTAAAAAAAAAATCAAACTAAAATTCATTCAAATACAAAAGCTAGCTTAAACTCATAAAGAAATAAATTAAACAAGCATTTTTAAGAAACGTGACGTCGAATCGCAATATAATTTTCTACTCAAATAAAATAATTGGTTTTACGCTCAAGTACTCCCAGATAACCGTGAAGAAGTTAACTCAAACCAAATGATTTATTGTTAAAAAACGACTCAAATTAAAAATGTTTAGGATATTTTTTTTAGAAATAGTGTCTAATCAAAACTGAGTTAGAACTGAATATGAATTAAAACATTATTTCCTTTTCCGTGCAAATGCCGAAATTTCCAAATTTTTTTCTAAGAAAACATTTAATTTTATTGATCTAAAAATGTGTACATATATCATGATATTCTTTAACTGTATTCCAAGGTCAACGCTTCTCGCAGCAACTCGAAATGACTTGTGGAACGACTTGGCCTGAAATTGAAAGCATACAAAATATATAGTAAGTTGCATTACGCTTCGCTCTATGGACTCTGGAAAAGTTCCAAGAAGATCCGAAGTTTTTGAGCCAAAATTTCTTCAGCAAGAGCAACGGCTTGGTGTGGTTTGTAGGTCAGTGGAATCCGCGATCTATATTTCTTCAAAAATTATGCCGGTGAGAACGTAATGCAGACAATCTTGCTTTGACTCTGACCTTGGAGGAAAACATCAAAAAGTCATTCGCCAGTTTCCATCCGAAACGCTCGAACATGTCATCGAAAATTGGATTCAACGAATGGATACGTTGCCGCGGTCAGCATTTGAAAGTGATAACTTTCAAAAAATAAATATGAAGGAATGCTATTTCAAATGATAATAAACATTCCATTAAATGTGAAGTTTCTGTATTCTTTCGTTAAAAATGTAGGGTAGCTCGAAATGGTCCTTTCTTTATACATATACACAAGCTTTGACTCAAACAAACAAGTCACGTATTTTATTCTCACTGCTTTTATCTCAATATTATAAATTTATATTAGTGTTCATACAACACTGAATTTGCATACTAGCTATTTTCCGACTTCTACTTAATTTGGTCCCCTCGATTGCTTCGATCAACGGCTTTGGGAATTGAATTGCCATCCGGACTCAATTTGCCGTCGCCATCGATGCATTGCAATTGATTCTCGGAACGGCAGCAGTGAACGCAACCTCACCATCAGTAAACAGCAAATCCAAATCGAGCCAAACCGAGCAACTGCTCGAGCTCAATTTCGCGTCAAGTAATTCCACCGCTTACGCTCGTGGCGGACTTTTCCGTTGCTGCATCGTTATGCAAATGGCGGCAAATGACTTCGAAATGCTTGTGCCTACGTTGAGAAATAGCAAGGCCACAGTAGACGGGTTATCCATAAGAAAAATAACACTTGTTTTAATCCCAGCATGTTGCTAATGGCATATGGCAAGTAGTTAGCATTTTTGTGATTAAGAGAAAGTTTAAAACTGCGTTTAAAGGAACATTCATTTTAAAATTAAACAAAAAAAACGTATTTATATGCTCATTTACATTGTACAAAATGAGTTTTTTTTTTTTTGTAAATTGAAAATAATCACTTCGGCTTATTACTATCGGTCTGACAGAGAGTATTTTGCTGCCTTCTAAAACTAAACATCTAGACTCATATGAGTTTCTAAGCTCTACTTACATGAACAAGAGTTTAAGTCTTCTGAAACTAACTGAGTGCAATTGTTACACATAGGGAGGTCTACTGTTTCCTAATGCTTACTACCAAGTAAGATATTACTTAAAATTAGTTTTCTGCAATTTATCAAAATAATTTTCGTATTTCTAATCAAACTTTAACTATTTTTTTTTTTTAATTTATAATGAACTTAAATTAACTAAATATATTGTTAGGCCACAATTTTTTCCATTTTTCTGCTAAAAATTTTCTGCTTTCTCGTTTAAAAACTGTTACAGGTAATTTTTAAGGCTTCTCTTGAATCCAACTTTACTCCATTAAGAAGTTCTGCATTGACCAAAACAAATAGTAGTCCGAAGATGTACGGTTATGATGGATACATAAACACTTCCCAGCCAGGCTCTCCCAGCTTTTGTCGAGCCATCAACCTTGTGTGTGGTCTAGCGTTGTCACGATGGAAGATGAAGCCCTTTCTATTGATCAGTTCTGTCCGTTTTTTTCGATAGCTTGCTCATCAGCTGCTGACTGTAAAATGTAGAATCAAGCGTTCAACTGGCTCCACATACTCAGCATCGCTTTGTAGCCAGCCGTTTTTAAATGGTTCAAAAGCATTTGATGATAAATGATAAAAGTAAGTTTAATGGTCAATTTTTTTCCATAATTTCATTGACTTTTTCAACAATAGGTCGACTAGAGCGAGGTGCATCTTTCGTGCACGAACTGATACAGCATCGTCTCTGTAGACTTCACAAATTTTATTGGTGGGTTACATTTTTCCCTTTTTTATACAAAAATTTCAAAATGTAGCAAATTTCTTAATTATTTTCACTCATTTTGAATAGCTGTAACTTCTTTTCAACTTCCCCAAATTTAATTTACTTTTGACAAAATGAAGCGTAAAATCTTAGCTTTCCAACATTATATCATCTGGATGTGATAGGTAGCATTGGAGATATACGACGGCAAATACATCTATTGACAAAATACTAAAGTACATTTCCGACTACCCAATATATAAAAGAAAGTCGTGTTGGTTACACCATTTATCGGATCTTTTACAACAGTGGAGTAATGCAAGAAGGATACCAAATATTGTAAATCAAAGGACTATAGAAAAACAAGAAATTTCTCGTTAAGAGCGCCACGTTAGCACGACCCGATCTCGAGCTTCTCAATCACAAGAGAAAAGTGGGGCAGTCGGCAGATGGATGATGTGCGCGGTATAAAAGCTCTTCTAGCTAATTTGAAACCACTACTTGCATCATAGAAACAAATCATGGTTATTCACTATAACCTCGTGGATAACCCGATGGTAATGGTCGAACTACCACACCAAATTGAACAGAAGGGAATTTGTTGTCGATAGCAGTTGAATTATTCCGTACACGCCACTTATTTTCAAAATATGCAAGGTACGTTGGCATCGCTTTTTGGTACTGAATATTGCTCAACGTATAATCAGCCAAACCGATCCATTAGCAGGTACTTTGTTTCACTCGGAGATATCACGTTATTACCTTTCCAATGCTTCATCAAAGAAGTTTCAGCGACGAAAGCAAGGCCAGGTGGTTCCTGGTTATCCGTATTGTATGAGATAAAGAATTCTCTGAGCAATTGTTGGCTATTAGTAATGGTTGAGTACCTGTTGATGAATTTAGTGGATTGATTTCACCTAATAATTTCTGTAACTTTTTCATACCGAAAGACGAACCCATTTGCAGAGGGTCCACAAAAATCATTACTAACCACCAAAGCAATGAAAAGTTAAGTGAGTGAGCAATTTTATCGGGTAAGAATAAATATGTAGAAGACCTAAAATACGATTTCAGAATGAAATCATTGGATAAATGCATGATTTCAAATCTATTGGCTAAATAATGAATGAAGATGAAGTCACCAACTAATCGATTGAATATTTAAACTCCTTGGATGAACCGCGCTTACCAACGCATAATTTACTACTAAAGGTTTGCACCGTAGTAATAATGATTTAAATCGTTAACCAAACAAAGCTCTACAACGATAAATGTTTGGTGGTAAATAAATTGATGAAGAATGTGATTTGCATGACAATACTTAGAGGAAAATTCAAAGTTGGGGAGGTTTTGATTCGGAGTATCCCGATGATGCCAATCCATATGCCGTTTGAGTTTAAAATACTTCCATTTCCAATTCCGTCCTTCGTAATGACTATTAAAAAACACAGTCTTACAAAATTTGTGGTGTGAATCTGGAATATTCATGCTCTACGCATATGCTTGATAAAATCAAAAACGTGCTTATTTATTTCCTTTAAAGCAAAACAGAATTCGCCGAGKCCTCTAAAGAACTCGATTGTTGATAAATTATTCCAATTTTTTCAAACCTAAAATATTATGAAAACGGAAAAAAAATTCGAAATATTTATTTTTCATTTTAATTCAAACGTTCGTATAAAACAAAAAATATACAAATAAACTCTCAGAAACGCGAAAGACATGGCACGCGCCTAAAAGCAGCCTATATAGTAATATAAATAATATGTCAGACATCAAATTTCCAGCCAAGCAAAGAAAAGCAACTCACTGTAGCTAAMATATAAGCCACACATGTGCCCATTACATATCCATACATACAMACTCACATGCATATAAAGACATGTGACTTACGCACAAAACCACACAACCAACAGTCGCACCAGTTCAAACATGCGTGCGTTTGAGTATGTTAGTGTTTGTTTGCGTTCGGTGACGATAAAAAAATCAAATTTGCGCTTTGGATTAAACTACCCGACAAACAAGCTGTCAGTGGAATTTCTGCTTTTCACATGTTTTTATTTCTATCTTTATTTTTATTTTCTTACTTTCTTATAAATACAGTTCTTTTGACTTTTCGATTGTTATTTTACTTGCTCCTGGACAGTCAAAAAGAATAAGAAAGGATAATAATATCGAAGCAATTGACGTAGTTATAACGATATTCGACTTAAAATGCTAGCTAACGGTATAACATGGATGTGTGCGTTGAGTACAAACACATGGACATAAAATATTGTTATCGATCACTGATTGGCATGTCTGACAATCTATTTATTTTGCGCAAATTCACGCAGGCACGCAACTACTTTCTTATTAGTTTCAGCTCGATGTTTATTTCTGATTCTCCTTTGATTTGCTTGTTTGTTGGCAAAGCGATTTTTTTTATATTTTTTGTTGTACTAGCTATTGCTTCAAGCTTCAATTTGTATTTCGCATCAGTTGCTTTGACTTGCTTGCCATTGTAAAGTGCACACATTGTTGCTATAAATGTTGTTGTTAATATTATTCCCATATTTGTTGTTAGTGTTGCTGCTGTAATCCCACTGACAAATGGAAAACTGCATATTGATAAAGTAAAATATTGCATACGAGAGACAATTTTCAATTTGTTTAGCATACATCTAGGCGAGCCGGTTGTTGATTGCTTTGCATTCAGCTGCAACAAATTGTTAATGCACATCTACGCAGTTGTAATGCCATGTGCGTCAATGGATATTTTAAAAATAAAAGTATATGCTCATATA
>NW_017534660.1:10034-11410 GCF_001853355.1 Bactrocera latifrons
AACCAAGCATGCACACAGGGCTGAGCACAGTGTGACAGCCAAAGCTGGGAGACTGACAGCGATTTCAATACACAAATACAGATAAAGGACAACAACAACTACTAATGGTATTTCAAGCGGATTTAATGAACAATTGTGCGGGATATGCATTCCCGTTAGGATTAGCGAGAAATTGTCATAAAGTGCCAAGTCTTTATGAGCTTAAGTTTTCACAACGATGGGAGAAATGTTGAAAAAATACGAAACTCAAACACTAGTCTCTAAAATAATTATAGCCAATTTAACTTTACTTAACCATAGTTCAACAGTTACTTAGCTATAACTCAATTATTACTTAAAAGTAACTTAGCCATAAAAAAGATCTCACTTAACGTAAATTAAAAATCAGCTACCCACTGCAACTGAACAAAAAATTTACTTAGCATTGCTTTGACTCAAGAGTAACTTATCATTATCCATAACGTAAACTTAACTCAACTTTAGCTTAGYCGTAACGTAACTGTAACTTTACTTAAAACATTATAGAATTATGGAAGTTTTAGCAAGAATAAAATAAATCCAATCCATAAAATCTTTCTATTTACCCTGCCTGTATTTAACTTTCCCTACAGGATCGTATTTATGTCTGAAACCTTTACTTGCTTATACCTGTGTAAACACATACACTTTCCATAATAACTGATTAAACACAGGTGAGTGTGCCATGACACCGGCAGGGTAAGTACATATATATTTAAGCTACCAAAACTTCGGTTCGGTTATAGCGGTGAGAGCGAGAGGATGATGATGCAATTAGAGTGTTTGTGTGTAGTTGACTCGGTCAAACTTTTCAATGAATACCAAAATTACCGAAAAGCTTTTGTAAAATCAGTGAACATTTTGTTCTTAGGTTCCTGTTCTACTTTCAGAGCTAATGGCGGGTTAAATGCTGCACGTCAAAGCGGAAGGAATGTCGTAGTTGTCGATGCTAAAGAAAAAAGGGAAAATTTGGTTCAGCAAAAATACGTACGAAATTTCTGCCATGAATACTTTTTTGAAAATAATTTTGTAGCTTATGAATTTTAGAAAAACAAATATTTATGAGATAAGAAAGGAAAGGTCCAAAATGTATCTTTCACAAACATCGTCATTTTCAGATATACAATTTATTAATGAAGACTTTGGTGCCATAAAATTTCACATCGAAGAAAGTTCACGTCTAAGAACCTCTACACTATTAGCAGAAAATTATTTTACTTACGGTGCCTCAATTTCGTACCCAAAAAGTGGTTTTTATATGTGAATAGTTATATAAGATGAGCTAAGAAACCTGAATCTCAACTGACAAAAATGCTGAATAAAATCCGGACAAATACCGACGGATTTCATTGATTTGA